>NC_080675.1:74190868-74494441 GCF_030445035.2 Dasypus novemcinctus
TTCTTAATTCTTTTATCTCTGTTATAGATTTGTTAGCAATTCATCATTGAATAAAGGTAGATTTAGCCTTACATGTTTATGCTTTTTCTCTTTCTCTTTTCTTTCTTTATTTGGTTTTCTTTTTTTAAAATTTTTTTCTTATTGTACCACTTCATATATAATAAGATAATCTTACACAAATATTTTTCATTTTTTACTTCCTATTCTTTTTGGTATTAGCATACATCTTACTTCTCTTTATTTTATAATCTCACAATCCATTCTTTTTTAATTTTATCCTTTACAGAGTTTAATAAACGAGAAAAATAGTCTTCTGTATGTATCCACACATTTACCCCTTCTGGTAATGTTTATTTCTCTAGTAGATCTAAATTTACATCAGGTTTTTTATTCTACTGGTAGGCCCAAATTTAATCATTTTCTCATCCTGAAAACTTTAATGACAATTTTCTGTAGTACAATTTTATTGACTATGAATTCTGTAAACTAGGTTTGTTTGTCTGAAAGTCTTTATTTTGCCTTCATTTTTGAAAGATAGTTTTGCTGGGTAAATAATTCTAAGTTTATAGATTTATTTATTTACCTATTTTTGTTATTTTGAAAACATTACCCATTATCTTATGCAGTGCACAGATTTTGATGAGAAGCCTCCTATCATTCTTATCTTTGTTTCTCTGTCTATGTGAATTTTTGCTCTGGGTATATTCTAAGTTTTCTTTTTTATCATTGCTCATCAGCTACTTGATTGTGGTACTCCTTGGAGTTTAATCTGCTTGCAGTTCTTTGGACTATGGGATCTATGCCTTTACAATTTCATCAAATTTGGAAAAATTTTGGTTATTTCAGATATTTTTTTTCTTCCCCTCATCTCTGGGATTTCAGTTTTATCTGTAATAGAAATTTTATTATGTTTACCCAGGGATGTTAAGTTCTTTTCATTTTCTGCTTTTCTTTTTTGTGTGTGCTTCACTTTGGGAAACTTCTGTTGCTATATCTTCAAGATTTTTGCCCTGTTTTTGTAGTTTCTAATCTGCTATTAACCCCATCAAGTATATTGTTTTTGTTTTGTTTTTGTTTTTGTTTTTTGTCAGGTCTGGAAGACGCATCTTTTAATTCCTGCCCAGAGTTGCTAGGCACTCCATGCTAGTCAGGGTGCAGAT
The DNA here is from genome assembly GCF_030445035.2 of Dasypus novemcinctus. Classification (NCBI taxonomy): domain Eukaryota; kingdom Metazoa; phylum Chordata; class Mammalia; order Cingulata; family Dasypodidae; genus Dasypus; species Dasypus novemcinctus. Next base: position 74,192,029 of record NC_080675.1, read on the forward strand.
ATTTTTAATTTTTATTTTAGATATTGCCTTTTTCATCTTTAGAAGTTTATTTAGCCTATTTTTTTATCTCCATTTCTCTCATCATCATGTTTGTTTTTTTACTTCCATCCTTGAACATCTATAGCAAGTTTGTAATAGTTGTTTTAATATAATCTTCTACTAATTCCATCATCTCTGTCATTTTGACTTGTTTTTTCTATTGATTTGTATTTTTTTCTAATTATGAGTCACATTTCCTATTTCTTTGTTGCTTTTTAAAATTAATGTTTGATATTGGGAATTTTAAATTTTTGTCCTCGTGATGTTTAAATAGTGTTGAATTTTTTTCTGGTTTTACTTAAGTTCCCTGAAATAAGTCGCACAGTCTTTATAGGCTAGGGCTAATTTAACCCTGCCATGGCACAAAATTCTGAACACTAACTGATGTTCCATATATTATAAAGACTCTTCATTCTGGGCAGGTGGATCATGGACTGTTATCATTTTAGTGATTGCTTAGAACATTTGGCACCTTCCTTTCCAATGTGACATTCCCTGGCCTTGGATATTTTCCATTCATGCAGGTGGATATCTGTGCTAAGACAAACAGAGGAACTTTTTAAAGATCACTGGAACTCTTCATGTATTGTTCTTTCCCTTCTCTCTGATATTCTGCCCCACAAATTCTTGCTCTTTGTTGTTTCCTTCCCTTGAGTTCTATAATCTCTGCCTCTTCAACTCAGTGAGACTCAGAGGCTCAGTTTAGTCTAAATGCTGTGGTCAGGAAACTGCCTCTTAGCAATAAACTGAAGCAATGATTGGGTTTACCTCATTTGTTTCCATTCTTTCAGGAACCACAGTCTTACACAGCCTGTAGTCCAAAGTTTCAAAACTGTTCCATATATTTTTTCTGTTTTCTAGTTGTCTGAGGTAGAAAGTTAAATTAAGTCATGGTTAGAGCAGAGATGTATTCCAGGTTATTCCAAGTATATTTTGCAAATATAAATGAAAGCTATCAATAGTTGAATATCATTTCTATATCCAGCAAACTTCCTGAACATTCTTCATTAGTCTGATCATTTACAGATGATCTTGTATTTGCCAAGCGGGATGTAATATTTTTGTGAATAATGACAGGTGTGCTGCATCTTTCCCTGTGCTCAATTTTTAAGATTTCTTTTTCCTGTCTTACTGCTCTGACCAGTTTTCCCAGAAGTTGTAATAGTTGTAAACCTTGTTTAGTTTCTAGAATTTCACCTACTATAGGTCTCTTACATGCTCACTCATCAAATTAAGGAAATTCCCTTATTTCTATAGCTTGCAATTTTTTGTTTGTTGTTTCCTGACTAGGTAATGAATGGCTTTTCTGCTTATGTTGGGAAAATCAAATTGTGCCTCTGCTTTATTCAGTTAATTTTTAAATTGCAATTACTGATATTCTTATATTAAAATATGATTTATTCCTGGGACATAAGGAAATAGGGTCATTTCATATTATCTTATACATTGTTAAATATGGCTTTATAATATATCTTGTTATGATTTTTATATTTATATTCACAAGTGAGACTGACATTTTTATTCTTTCCTTAACTTTTCTTATGTAATATCTTTATTAAGACTATACTATACACATCATATTAGTATTTAAATATCCCTTTTCTACTCCCTAATACATATAAGATTAGCTGACTTCTATAGAATCTATTTTGATGCATAGATTTTTAAAAACTTAGTGTTTATAGATATATTGTGATTATTTCTTCTTGGAAAATAAGTTGCATTTATACTCTAAAAATATATATATAATCTACTTTTCCAGATTTATTGTAATAAAATTCTCCATGCAATTTTCAATCTCTTTTTTTAGTTATTTTTAAATTCTATTATATTATTTTCTGATAAAGTTTGACAAAGGAGTTACAATTTTGACAAACTCTTCAAAAGAATAGCTTCAAAAAGCTCTGAAAAATACAAATCATCACTTTGTTGTTTATATTTGATTAAGTATGATCTTATCTTTATGTCTCTTTTCTACGTTCTTTTTCTTTATAAGGGCTTATATAGGGATACTAAAAATTATTAAATTGTGATTTACACTATTTTTAACATATGCATCTAAAGCTAATGATTTTGGTTTTAAATATAATTTTACTAGATCACATTATTTAATGTTTTTAATTTTTATCACTAAATATATTTCTAGTCTATTTTGATAATTTCTTTAAAATAGGAATTATTGTGTCTATGACTGGTGTCTTAGTAATTTTTTAGTGTTCATAGAGATTTCTTTGTAACTTAATATATGTTAAATTTTTATATATTTGAAAAAATTTAACTTTAATATTTGGACACAGGATACTGGGTATGTGCACTAGATAAAATTTGTTCATTGTGTTTGGCAAAAGTTCTACATTATTTCTAATATTTATCAATCTACAATACAAATATATATATATGGTTATAATTAAAAAATTTTTTCATTCTCTCATTTTTGTTTCATGTAATTTGAGGCTAAGTTATTGTTAGCAAACACATTCAAATGTTTGCAAAGTCCAGTTGAAATTTTTTTTAATGTTATCATTGAAGTGACCCTCAGTTCTGGTTATGCGTTGATATAAAACATACCACCCCAAAAACTAAAGCTTAAAAAAACAGCAATTACTTTTTTGGCTCTCAGATATGCAATTTCAGAAGAGTTCTGTGGGGAAGGTACCATCAACTCTATCCATTTCCACATTTTTACAGTCAAGAGAATTGAAAATTCTGTATACAGTAAACATCAGTATCCCTTCTCAGTCCACATCCTATCACCTAGCATTCTATACACTAGGTTTTAACTTGTTGTTTTTTGTGATTAGTTTATATTAGTGAAACCATACAATATTTATTCTTTTGTGTCTGGCTTATTTCACTTGGCAAAATGTCGTCAAGTTTCACCCATGTTATCATGTGTCCCAATTTCATTTCTTTTTGCAGCAACCTAGTATTCTATCGTATGAATATACCACATTTTATTTACCCATTCATTGATTGATGTACACTTGAGTTGTTTCCATCTATTGGGAACTGTAAATAATGCCACTATGAAATCTGTGTGCAAATGTCTGTTCATATCACTGTTGCAGTGCCCCTGGGCATATTTCTAGCAGAGAATTTGCCATATCATATGGCAATTCTATATTTATCTTCCTGAGGAACTGCTAAGTTATCTTCCACAGAAGCTGCACCATTCTACATTCCAACCAACAGTGAAGGAGTGCTCTAATTGCTCAACATCCTCTCCAGCACTTGTTTCTGTTTTGTTTTGTTTTTTTTAATAATGGCCATTCTATGAGGTGTGAGATGATATCTCATTATAGTTTTGACTTTCATTGCCCTAATAGCTGGTGAGAGTGAACATTTTATTCATGTGCTTTTTCACCATTTGTATTTCCTCTTGGGAGAAGTGTCTATTCAAGTCTTTTGCCCATTCTTTCATTAGATTGCTTGCTCTCTTATTGTTGAGTTGTGTGATATCCTTATATATATAGCAAGGAAATCAAAACCTTATTGGATATGTGATTGCCAAATATTTTCTCCCTTTGAGTGTGTTGCCCTTTCCCCTTCTTAACAAAGTCCTTTGAAGCACAAAATTGCTTAAGTTTGAGGAGGTCCCTTTTTTCCATTTTTTCTTTTGTCACTCATGCTTTTGGTGTAAGGTTTAAGAAACCACTACATACCACTATGTCTTCAAGATGTTTCCTAACATTTTCTACTAGAATACTGATCCATTTTGAGTTAATTTTTGTATAAGGTGTGAGGTAGGGGTCCACTTTCTTTCCTTTGGGTATGGAAATTCAGTTCTCCCAGCACCATTTGTTGATTAAACTATTCTAACACAGCTGGATGGGATTGACAGCCTTGTCAAAAATTACTTGACTGTAGACATGAGGGTCTGTTTCTGTAATATCAATTTGGTCCATTGGCCTATACATCTATCTTTATGCCAACACCATACTGTTTTTACCACTGTAGCTAGGTAATAGGATTTAAAATCTGGAAGTGAGAGTCCTCCAACTTCATTCTTTTTTTTTAAGAAGTTTCTGGGTCTCCTTAACCTTCCACAAAATTTTGTTTGGGTTTTTTATTTCTTTTAAAAGATTCTTGGAAATTTTACAGGAATTACATTGAATCTGTATAACAACTTGGGCAGAATTGACATCTTAACAATATTTAGTCTTCCAATGCATGAACATGGAATGTTCTTCAATTTTTTTTAGGTCTTTTAAAATTTCTTTTAGCAATGCAATGTAATTTACTGAATACAAGTGCTTTACATCCTTAGTTAGGTTTATTCCTCAATATTTGATTCTTTAAGTCACTATCGTAAATGGAATTTTTTTCCTGACTTCTTCCTCAGATTGTTCACTAACAGTATATAGAATCACTACTGAATTTGTATATAAGTTTATTTTAAATTTTTTTATTTCTCTCCCCTTCTCCCCCCCCCCCCAGTTGTCTCTTCTTTGTGTCCATTTTGCTGCACGTTCTTCTTTTTGTCCACTTCTGTTGTTGGCAGTGACATGGGAATCTGTGTTTCCCTTTGTTGTGTCATCTTGCTATGTCAGCTCTCCGTGTGTGCAGCGCCACTCCTGGGCAGGCTGCACTTGCTTTCACGCTGGGCGGCTCTCCTTACAGGGCACACTCCTTGCACGTGGGACTCTCCTATGCAGGGGACATCCCTGCGTGGCACGGCACTCCTTGCATGCATCAGCACTGCACATGGGCCAGCTCCACATGGTCAAGGAGGCCTGGGGTTTGAACTGTGTACCTCCCATGTGGTAGACGGACACCCCATCCACTGGACCAAGTTTGCTTCCCACTACTGATTTTTGTTTATTAGTCTTGTATCCTGCCACTCTGTTGAATTCATATATCAACTCTAGTAGCTTTTTTAAGTATAGGATCATATCATCTGAAAATAGAGAAAGTTATATGTCTTCCTTTCCAATCTGGTCACCTTTTCTTTTTCTTGCCTGATTGCTCTAGCTATAACTTTTAGCACTATATCAAACAACAGTGGTGATAGTGGGCATCCTTGTCTTTTCCCAGTATCAACAGGAAAGTTTTCATTTTTTTCACCATTGAGTACAATGTTAGTTGTGGGTTTTTCATATATGTCCATTATGATCATGTTGAACAAGTTTTCTTCAATTCCTTTCTGTTGGAGTGTTTTATCAAGAAAGGATTCTGGGTTTTGTTAAGTGCATTTTTCTGCATGAATTGAGATGATCATGTGATTTTTCTTCTTTGATATATTAATGTGTTGTATTATGCTAATTGATTTTCCTGTGTTAAACCACACTTACATGCCTGGGATAAAACCCACTTGATCAGAATGAATAATTCTTTTAAGTGTTGTTGGTTGCAATTAGCACATATTTTTTTGAGGATTTTCACATCCATTTTCATTAGGGAAATGGGTCTATAATTTTCTTTTTTTGTAATAAAACTTTGGTTTTAGTGTGATAATGGCCAAATAGAATGAATTTGGTAGCACTCCTTTCTCTTCAATTTTTTGGAAGTGTTTAAACAAGACTAGTATTAAATCTTCTTTGAATATTTGTTAGAATTCACCTGTGAAGCCATCTGGTCCAGGGCTTTTCAATTTGGGGAGTTGTTTGGTGACTGTTTCAATCTCTTTTCTTGTGATTTGTTTTTTTTTTTTTTTGGTCTTCTATTTATTCTAGCGTCAGTGTAGATTGTATGTTCCTAGGAATTTTTCCATTTCATCACAGTGTCTAGTTTGTTGGTGTACACTTGTCTATAGTATTCTCTTATGATCTATTTTATCTCTGTGGACATAAAAATGTCTCTATTTTTATTTCTGATTTTACTCATTTGCATCTTATCTCTTTTTTTCTTTATCAGTCTAGCTAAGTGTTTGTCAGTTTTGGTGATCTCAAAGAACCAACTTTAGTTTTTTTCTAATTCTCTCTATTTTTTTGTTGTTGTTGTTCTCATTTCATTTCTTTCTGCTTTGATGTTTATTTCATTCCTTCTGCTTGCTTTGGGCATAGTTTGTTGTTCTTTTATTAGTTCCTTCACCTATGTAGATTTTGGCTCTTCTTTTTTCATTTAAGCATTGAGGGCCTAAATTTCTCTCTAAGCACTGCTTTCACAGCATCCCATAGGTTTTGATATCATGTGTTCTTGTTTTCATTCATCTCAAGATATTTCTTCTTTGACCCACTGATTATTTAAAATTGTGTTGTTTAATCTCTAAATCTTTGTGAAGTTTCCCCTTTACTGTCTGTTGTGTCCAGCTTCATTCCATTATGATCAGAGAAAGTACTTTGTAAAATTTTCATCTTTTAAAATTTATTAAGATCTTTTTTGTGATCCAACATGTGGTCTATCCTGGAAAAAAGATCCACAAGCACTTGAGAAGAATGTATATCCTGCCATTTTGGGGTGCAATTTTCTGTGTCTGTTAGGTTTATTATATTACTGAAGTCCTCAGTTTCTTTGTTGATCCTCTGCCTAGATGATCTATCTAATGATAAGAGAGGTTTATTGAAGTCTCCAACATTATTGTAGAGACATCTGTTTCTCCCTTCAGGTTTGCTTGTTGCCTTACATAATCTGTGGCATCTGTTTCACTATATATACATTTATGATTGTTATTTCCTCCTGATGAATTGTCCTTTTTATTAGCTTATAATATTCTTCCTTGTCTATAATAATGTCTTTGCTTTTAAAGTCTATTTCATCTAATATAAACATAACTACTCCAGCTTTTTTTTTTTTTTGCTTGCTGCATGCATGGAATATATCTTGCACATCTCTTGTTATGAGTTAGTTCCCTGAGACCCTGTTAAATTTTTTCCATTCTTTTCTTTGTCTATTATTTTGCATGTTCACTGTCTTCAACCTCATTGATCTTTTCTTCTGTTTCCCTTGCCAGAATAGGAATGGAACCTCTGGTGTGACCAGCAATCTAGTCCATGCAGGCCAAAAACAATTGTCGTTGCCCGGAGAGGATGAGGAAGTACTGTTCCTCCTCCTGCTCATTGGACTTGGGGGAGGATGGAGCCACAGGTGTGTCCAACAATCTGGTTCATGCAGGTCAAGTACCTGCAGATGCCCAAAGAGGCTGGGGAAACCCTGCCCCCCTCCTGTCCTACCAGGTTGGTGATGGAGACAAGGATGTATCCAGTCTATGCAGACCAAGAGAACCTGCAGTTGCCCAGAGAAGCTGTGCAGGTCTCCCTAGCTTCCTCCATGCTGGAAGTAGGGCTGGAGTCAAGGCTGGGGCTGCAAAGTGACCTGGGTTGAAAGAAACCAGTCCTACCTTCACTGTGATTTTTATGCCAGGGGTGGAGCTAAAATGGAGACTACTAGCCTTTTTCTGACTTGGACAGGTTCAAACTTTAGCTGTTCTTAGGACTGGACTTTAGCCAGTCAAATTTACTAATCAGTAACTGAGATCAGTGCCTGACTGTCTCTTCATCCCCCATTTTTAGGAAATGGAGTTTCCAACTCCAGTTGAAATAGCTGTGGAGGTGGCTTGAGCTACCAGCTGGGGTTGGGCTCAAGCTTCCACAGTGTGGAGTGCTTTAATCATGAATCTTCACTGCAGATAGGCAGTATCCTTTTTTTCTTCTTCCAAGAATGTGGCAAGATGCTTTTCTGGTCTCCTGGCTCCCCAATCAGGTGATTTAGATACCAATGCACTGTAGGATAAGCTGACTCTTGGAGCTTCTCACACTGCTGCCATCTTGCCTCCTCTTCCTCAGATGCACTTTTACAGCCAGTTTTTGGAAAATATTAATATAACCATATTCTTTATCCATTGTAATGTGAGGTTTGTTGTTGTTTTATCTAGGTTGATAACTAAATTTATTGACTTACACAAACATGCATTAGGTTCCAAAGTCCTTGGTATATATGATTTTTAAATACCTTAACTGTTAACTATTTTAAATTTTAAAAATTCAACCTGAGGTCTCTATCATATCACTAGCAAATATTGTACATTTATAGTTTCTAATAATTTCTTATATGTGTGTGCAGTCATTTCTAGCTTCATTTTATTTTAAATTTCTCAAGCATCATACTTTTGAAATTCCTTTTTTCCCCTTCTCCTTGTATTTGTTTTGATTGCTCATATATTCTATGTCTTTCAAATCCTTAACAGTTTTGGATGCTATTTGTTCTATTTCTTTGACTTGATAGCGAGCATTAAATTTTAAACTTGCATATTTGACACAGAAAGTTTAAGGTAAGCAGTACAAAACCTTGGAAAGCTTTAACTACAATAATGCCCCCAGGTCTTCACTGTTATTTTTTCCATTCTTTCATTTTGACATTGCTTTTTACATTTAAAAATGAGTCAATATTTTCATTTTACTTATTACATTTTTAGGTTAAATAATATACTTGCTCAAATTTCTTACTTGCACCTCATTCCTTTTTTTAATGCAATTTCCTTCTTCCTGAATAATTGTATTTAGGGATGCCCTGTGAGTGGCGGTCTCGTATATTTTTTATTTAATGGAAATAACTTAATTCCCCTCAATCTTGAATGATAATTTAACTGGGTACAGAGTTCTAGGTTTATAGTGATTTCATCTTAGCAGTTTTAATATTTTGAGTTTATTATTCCTTTGTATTCTGACCTCTATTCTTGCCATTGTTATATCTACTGTCAGGGTTAATTTGTAAGTAGTCTGTCTTTCCTTGCACTCTTTTGTAAGACTGCTTTTCATTTTTTTTGTGTGTGTGTGTTTAACTGATTTTTATTTTTTTTATTGACTTTGTAATAATATTACATTAAAAATATATATATATGTGAGGTCCCATTCAAACCCACCCCCCCACCCCCCCTCTCCCCCCCCCCCAACAACACTCGTTCCCATCATCATGACACATCCATTGGATTTGGTAAGTACATCTTTGGGCACCTCTGCACCTCATAGACAATGGTCCACATCATGGCCCATACTCTCCTCCATTCCATCCAGTGGGCCCTGTGAGGATTTACAATGTCCGGTGATTACCTCTGAGGCACCATCCAGGGCAGCTCCATGTCCCAAAGACGCCTCCACCTCTCATCTCTTCCTGCCTTTCCCCATACCCATTGTCCACCATGTCCACTTTTCCCAATCCAATGCCACCTCTTCTATGTGGACATTGGATTGGTTGTGTCCATTGCAACTCTATGTCAAGAGGAGGCTCAGATTCCACATGGATGCTGGATGCAATCCTCCCATTTTCAGTTGTAATCACTCTAGGCTCCATGGTGTGGTGATTGTCCTTCTTCAACTCCATCTTAGCTGAGTGTGGTAAGTCCAATAAATCAGATTGTAGGTGCTGGAGTCTGTTGAGGCTCAGGACCTGCCTATCACATAGTCAGTCCAGAGATTCAAATCCCCTAAATATATCTTAAACCCCAACATTAACTGCACCTCCAGCACATTAGCATGAAAGTCTTATGAAGGGAGATCCCATCTGAGTCCAGATTCATCACACATAAACACCATTTCCAGAGAGGGGCCATCTGCCCTGGTAGTTAACCCCATCGGCCATGACCATAACTCTCATGGGTCTCTTTAGCCTTCAAAGGAACCAATATCTGGGGGTTGTATCTGCTTTATCTGTCTCTCTGACTCTGCTCAGTTGTGCATGAGGGCAATCCTTCTGCCAGCCTCCAGACTCTTTTTTAGAAACTCGTAGCCATATAAACTCATTTCTCCTTTCCATTTCCCCCTTACTTTAGGTCAAACAGCATTTTAAAGTCATGTTATTTTATGTAGACATGGATATTCTGCTGATCCGCATTGAACCTTCCGTATAAGGTCCTTTTCCAGTTGCATCATCAGTTGGTATTTGATAGTGGTCCCTCGTTGCCAGGGAGGCTCATCCCCGGGTGTCATGTCCCACGCTGGAGGGAAGGCATTGCATTTACATGCTGAGTTTGGCTTCGAGACTGGCCACATTTGAGTAACATGAAGGCTGACAGGAGGAAATTCCCAGGCACAATGTTGCTCTAGGCCTTGTTCTTATTTTAGGTTTATCAGCTCACAAGCATAGTCATTAGCATCAGGGGCTCACTGTTGAACCCTCACTCCCTCCCGGTCCCCGCCGCTGTACCTGGGAGACTGTCGCTGCTCCCCTAGGGACCACGACAGAGCACCACTGGCCAGGAACCCAGTACCCCCCCTGCTGTGGTTTTTAATTGTTGCCACTATGAGTATATCCAATCATTACCATGCACCCTGGACATATGTTCTGTACAGCTCCCTGTCAGCCATATATCACCTGTCATTGGTATCCCATACCAGTATCCCTCCATTGCCATTGTTGAAACACTCTGTGATCCAGAACTCCCCGAAATTTGAAGCCCAATATAATGTCATGGTCCCTTACTAGGGAATGGCATATAGCGATGGGTTTAAAGGATAGATAAAGAACTTGGATAAAGTTAGATAAAGAACTTAGATAAAGAATGTTGATTTGAAAAAATTCCACATCCTATCCTTTTTTTTTCCCCCCCCCCCCTAATTATTCAGCATTTCTTCACAGGAGTCCTAGATCACAGCAATGCATATATATAATATACAGCACTCCCACACATCCACCAGAAAACCTTTTCCCTTCCACAGTGATACTCTTACGCCCTATTCATATCATATTTACTTAAGGTGATGTACAGAGTCTGAGATATTAGCTTTCTAACAAGGTAACATCTGTGCTTACATTATGGTGCATACTTTAGGATACACAGTTCTTTACATTTTTAGTTATCCTATGTTTTACATTATGGTTTACATTATCAGTCTGTCATCTCCTATATGTTATGGTGTAATATTGCATGTTTTATATCCATCCTTGTGTACTCTCAAGAAACTCCTCTCTTGCCCCCCATTTACTTTGGTTCCACACATTTAACGTCCATTTTCCCTTCCACCTTGGTGCCCACAGTGACAGCCAACCTCCATTTCCTGAGGAGCCACTTCCAGAGATAGATGGAATAGTGTTCAGGGCCTAACTTGCTCATCTGCCCCAATGCCCTGGGAGCCACCCTTTCTCTCGAGGGATACAGTTCCCTCTATTTGATGGCATTAGTCCTCCCCAGGATGTGGGTCCACCCCCACTCTCACTACTTGGGATTCCACCCCATGGTGTCACCCACTCTGGCAGAATGAGCATTTAGACATTCCCCAGGAGCCCGTCCTGCATCAGACCCTCCCCTCCGAGCATTCTAAACAGGTAACCCTCTTTATTATATTTTGATATGATTTTCTCGGCATTTTACTCTCCACCACCTCCTGACCCTCTCCTGTGTTCGTATGCTACCCCTCCCTCCCCCCACTTTTGGGCAACGTTACCTATCTGTCCCTCCCCAGCCACCCTCAAACCCGTAAAGCCCCAACCAAAGGCAACCCCTTGCCCCCATTTTATCTCTTCTTTGTGTTCATACTTACCACCATCTCGTCTTAAATTCCACCCCTGCAGACATCGGCTCATATCCTTCCTCCACCCTCCGATTTCCTGTAAGCCTATCGTTCAGTCTCTTGCTATCTAGGGCAGCTTGTTTATTTCATATCATTGAGGTCATGTAGTATTTGTCCATCAATGTCTGGGTTGCTTCACTCAACATAAGGTTCTCAAGATTCATCCATGTTATCACATGTGTTTGTAGTGTGTTTGTTCTTACAGCCGAGTAGTATTCCATTGTGTGTATATACCACATTTTATTGATCCACTCATCTGTTGATGGGCATTTGGGTTGATTCCAACTTTTGGCAATAGTGAACAATGCTGCTATGAACATTGGTGTACATATATTAGTTTGTGTCCTTGTTTTCAGTTCTGCTGGGTATATACCCAGCAGTGGTATTGCTGGGTCATATGGCAAATCTATGGCTAGATTTTTGAGAAACCGCCATACTGTCCTCCAGAATGGTTGGATCCTTCTGCATTCCCACCAGCAGTGGATGAGTGTTCCCCTTCCTTCACATCCTCTCCAGCACTTGTATTCTTCTGTTTTTTTCATGGCTGCCAATCTTATGGGTGTAAGATGGTATCTCATTGTAGTTTTGATTTGCATTTCCCTGATAGCTAGAGATTTGGAACATTTTTTCATGTGCTTTCTTGCCATTTGTATTTCTTCTTCGGAGAAGTGTCTGTTTAAGTCTTTTTCCCATTTTTTAAATGGGTTGTTTATCTTTTTATTTTCAAGATATAGGAGTTCTTTATATATGCAAGTTATAAGTTTCTTATCAGACATATGATTGCCAAATATTTTCTCCCACTGTGTGGGCTCCCTTTTTACTTTCTTGACAAACTCCTTTGAGGTGCAGAAGGCTTTAATTTTGAGGAAGTCCCATTTATCTATTAGTTCTTTTGCTGCTCGTGCTTTTGGTGAGATATTCATAAATCCATTTCCTATTACAAGGTCCTGTAGATGTTTCCCTACACTGCTTTCTAAGGTTTTTATGGTCTTGGCTCTTATATTTAGGTCTTTGATCCATCTTGAGTTGATCTTTGTATAAGGTGTGAGATGGTAATCCTCTTTCATTCTTCTACATATGGCTATCCAGTTCTCCAGACACCATTTATTGAATAGGCCACTCTCTCCCAATTGAGAGGGTTTGGTGGCTTTATCGAATATTATGTGGCTGTATATGTGAGGTTCTATATCAGAGCTTTCAATTCGATTCCATTGGTCTATGTGTCTCTCCTTATGCCAATACCATGCTGTTTTCACCACCGTAGCTTTATAGTATGTTTTGAAGTCAGGTAGTGTGATTCCTCCAATTTCGTTTTTCTTTTTCAGTATGTCTTTGGCTATTCGGGGTCTCTTTCCTTTCCACATAAATTTCATAGTTAGTTTTTCTAGTTCCTTAAAGAAGGCTGCGTTGATTTTTATTGGGATTGCATTGAATGTGTATATCAGTTTTGGTAGGATAGACATCTTAATAATGTTCAGTCTTCCTATCCATGAACAAGGAATAGTCTTCCATTTATTTAGGTCTTCTTTGATTTCCTTGAACAATCTTGTATAGTTCTCGTTGTATAAGTTCTTTACCTCTTTAGTTAAATTTATTCCTAAGTATTTGATTTTTTTATTTACTATTGTGAATGGTATTTGTTTCTTGATTTCCTCCTGATCTTGCTCATTATTGGTGTACAGAAATGCTACTGATTTTTGCGCATTGATCTTATACCCTGCAACTTTACTAAACTCATTTATGACTTCTAGAATCTTCGTTGTAGATCTCTCAGGGTTTTCTATGTATAGGATCATGTCATCTGCAAATAATGAAATTTTGACTTCTTCCTTTCCAATTTGAATGCCTTTTATTTCTGGTTCTTGCCTCAGTGCTCGTGCAAGTACTTCTAAGACAATGTTAAATAGGAGCGGAGACAGTGGGCATCCTTGTCTTGTTCCTGTGTTTAGAGGGAAGGAGTCTAGTATTTCTCCATTGTAAACAATATTGGCTTTAGGTTTTTCATATATACTCTTTATCATGTTCAAAAAATTTCCTTGTATTCCAATCTTTTGGAGTGTTTTTATCAAGAAAGGGTGCTGTATTTTGTCAAATGCTTTTTCTGCATCGATAGATATAATCATGTGATTTTTTTCCTTCAATCTGTTTATATGGTGTATTACGTTGATTGATTTTCTTATGTTGAACCATCCTTGCATACCTGGGATGAATCCCACTTGGTCGTGGTGTATAATACGTTTAATGTGTTGTTGAATACGATTAGCAAGTATTTTGTTAAGTATTTTTGCGTCTAGGTTCATTAGAGAAATTGGTCTGTAATTTTCCTTTCTTGTGATGTCTTTGTTTGGCTTTGGTACTAGGGTAATGTTGGCATCATAGAAGGAGTTGGGTAATGTTCTTTCTGTTTCGATTTTTTGGAATAGTTTCAGCAGGATTGGTGTCAGTTCTTTCCGGAATGTTTTGTAGAATTCACCCGTGAAGCCATCTGGCCCTGGGCTCTTCTTAGTTGGGAGATTTTTGATAACTGATTCTATCTCTCTGCTTGTGATTGGTTTGTTAAGATCATCAATTTCTTCTTTCGTCAATATGGGCTGCTTATGTGTTTCTAGGAATTTGTCCATTTCCTCTAGATTGTCATTTTTGTCGGAATATAGTTTTTCAAAATATCCTCTTATGATAGTCTTTATTTCTGTGGGGTCAGTGGTGATATCGCCTTTCTCATTTCTTATTTTGTGTATTTGCATCTTCTCTCTTTTTTTCTTTGTTAGTGCTGCTAAAGGTTTGTCAATTTTGTTAATCTTCTCAAAAAACCAGCTCTTGGTCTTGTTTATCTGTTCAAGTGCTTTCTTATTTTCTATTTCATTTAGTTCTGCTCTTATCTTTGTTATTTCCTTCCTTCTTCTTCCTGTTGGGTTACTTTGTTGTTGTTTTTCTAATTCCTTCAAAAGTGCAGTTAGTTCTTCAATTTTTGCTCTTTCTTCTTTTTTGATATGTGAATTTATGGCTATAAACTTCCCTCTCAGTACTGCTTTTGCTGCATCCCATAAATTTTGGTATGTTGTGTTATCATTATCATTTGATTCAAGGTAGTCATTGATTTCTTTTGAGATTTCCTCTTTGACCCACTGTTTTTCTAAGAGTGTGCTGTTTAATTTCCAAATCGTGGTGTGAAATCTGGGCTTCTGTCCCTTGCAAATCTCCAGCTCGACTCCACTGTGGTCAGAGATAATGTTTTGTATGATTTCAATCTTTCTGAATTCGTTCAGCCTTTCTTTGTGGCCTAGCATATGATCTATCTTGGAGAATGATCCATGTGCGCTTGAGAAAAATGTATATCCTACTGTGTTTGGGTGTAGCGATCTATATATGTCTATTAGATCGAGCTCCTCTAATATAATATTCAGATGTTTTGTTTCTTTGGTGATTCTCTTTTGAGATGTTCTGTCCAGAGTTGATAGTGGTGTATTAAAATCCCCCACTATAATTGTAGATGTATCTATTCTTTCACTTAGTTTTTCCAGCGTTTGCCTGACGTATTTAGAGGCACCCTTGTTAGGGGCATAGATATTTATGATTGTTTGATCTTCTTGACAGATTTTCCCTTTCACTAAAATGTAGTATCCTTCTTTGTCTCTCACAATTGTTTCACATTTAAAGTCTATTTTGTCTGATATTAATATAGCTACTCCTGCCTTTTTTTGGTTATTGTTAGCATGTATGATTGTTTTCCAGCCATTCACTTTCAATCTCCATGCGTCTCTGGGTCTAAGATGTGTCTCTTGTAGACAGCATATGGATGGGTCATATTTCCTTATCCAATGTCCCAGTCTGAATCTTTTGATAGGTGAGTTTAATCCGTTGACATTCAGTGTTATTACTATCAAGGAATTATTTGTGTTAGCCATATTTTGATTGGATTTGTGTTTGTCATATTTTGTTTGTTTATTTTTTTTGTCTTTTTTGTTGTTGTTGTTGGTCTTATACTCTCCTCCAACTTTGCCTTTCCTGTTTTTTCCTTTCTTCCTGCAGAACTCCCTTTAGAATTTCTTGAAGGGGAGGTTTCTTGTTGGTATACTCTTTCAGTTTCTGTTTGTCTGTGAATATTTTGAACTCTCCATCATGTTTGAATGCTAGTTTAGCTGGATAGAGTATTCTTGGTTGGAAGTTTTTTTCCTTTAGTACCTTGACTATATCATACCACTGTCTTCTTGCCTCCATGGTTTCAGAAGAGAAATCAGCACTTAATCTAATTGAGCTTCCCTTGTATGTGATGGTTTTCTTTTCTCTTGCTGCTTTTAGGATTTTCTCTTTGTCTTGAGCCTTGGATAATTTGATATGTATATGTCTTGGGGTGGGCCTGTTGGGGTTTATGACTTGTGGAGTGCGCTGTGCTTCTTGGATATGTACCTCTGTCTCTTTCAGTAGATTTGGGAAGTTTTCCGCCATTATTTCCTGCAACACTCCTTCTGACCCCTTTCCCTTCTCTTCACCTTCTGGAATGCCTATAATACGTATGTTTGAGCTTTTTGCATTGTCATTCAGGTCCCTAAATCCTAATTGGATTTTTTCTATCTTCTTATTGACCCCTTCTACTATCTGTTTGATTTCTGATGTACTGTCTTCCACATCACTAATTCTCCGCTCTGTCTCTTCTAGTCTGCTGATATTTGCTGCAAGTGTATTTTTGATTTCTTGAACTGTGGTGTTCATTCCCATCATATCTGTTATGTTTTTTCGTATGTCTGCAATTTCCCCTCCAAGTGATGTCTTCATGTTGTTAACCTCTTTCATTACTGCATCAAATTTGTCGGTGATAAATGTTCTGAGTTCTTTCATTGCTTGTGCCAAGTTTTGCTCCCCTTCGTGATTATTGGTTTGTTGATTGGATTCAGCCATGTTTTCCTGATTATTGGTTTGGTTTGTAGATTTTTGTTGCTTTCTGGTCATCTCTTTATTTTGACGAATTTAATCAGTTCCTTAGCTTCTTTGTCTGCTTTTGGAGGTTAATTAGTTGTTGTTTTTGCATAGGTGTTATATCTTCTCTTTGTCACTTTTTTCTTCTTATTCTAGTTACTTGTTGTTGGTTAAGTTCACTTTAGAGGAAAGTATTAGTGTTGGGGAAAGGCAATTGTGTAAGCAAGGGAAAAGTGTAAAGTAGTTTTGGTAATGTATGTTAACAAAGCAAGAATATGAGATCTGGGAGGATGGAGGTTAGATTCATGTAGATTGTATAGAGTTATAGATGTAGGTAGAGTACCTTTTATGAAGTAGATGACTGAATATGGGTGGAATATGGTTTGAACTACAAAGCTATTGTTTTCATGAGAGAGGGAAAAAGAAAAGAAAGGTAATAGTTTCAAGAGTGGATAACAGACAGAAAACAGAACAAAGGTATTAGAAATTAAGAGTTAGACACTTTGTGGATCAAAGAACGGGAGGTGGGGGGTGGAATATAGGAGAGACAGTAGATGATAGTGGATATCAAGATGCTGGGGAAGGGGGATAGTGTAGGTAGCCTAAATCAGTTCACACAGAAATGAGGCAGTGGAGGATGGGAAAACCCAGCAAATGTGAGGTGTTCCCTGTAGCACCTATTGTGTACTTGAATTAAAATAAAATAAATGGAAAATGAGGGACAAGAGGGAAAGAGAAAACCGAGAAAAAAAAAAAGAAACTAATTATAATAAAGAAAAAAAGAAAGACAAGAAGAAAGGAAGAAAGAAAAAGAGGATAGGCAAACAGTGGGGAACAGATAGGGGGAAGAGAGATGCAGGTATACACGTGTCACAATTGCAACTCTATCTAAAACAAGAACCAAAAAAACCCCTAAATAACTGTATAAAAAAAAAGGACTTTTGGGGGACACGGTAGGAGAAAAGACTAGGGGATAATGCAATATTAGCTATCAGGGCGTCAAAAAGAGTAAAAAATAAGATAAAGTGAAAATAAAAACAAATCAATATGAACCAATAAAGATAAAACGCACACGTTAAGGTCCAGGGCACTCATGGACCCCAGGTAGACCCCAGGGCATGATGGATTCAGGGGTGGAAAGTCTGAGACACTGAAGACTCAAGAGGTGTGATTCTGGGGTGTGGACCGCCAGAGTCCAGGGGACCCAGACCTGGCAACCTCAAATCTGGTCCACAGAAAGCTTAGGAGCCCCGCAGTGCAACACAGCCCTCAGGGATCCCCGTAGCTGGGTGCCAGTCCCGTGGGGGAAGCCAGATCCGCGAATTCTATATTGAATGTCTGATCCCTGAAATTCACCTACTCCTCAGGGTTTCAGCCTTTGGACCACTCCCTCCCTGTGCTCCCACGCAACGGCCACTTGAGGGCGCCTCTACACCACTGCCTGTTCAATGACCCAGATCTCAAGCCCCGCCGGGTGGGGTGGGCTTCAGCTGGAAACTCCGAAAACAGACTCTAAGATCCGAAATCCCAAACTTCACAAAATATTCCCCAATCAGCTTCCAGACGTGTCCTCCTCCCTCACTGCACCCTACAACAGTCTCCCAATTGTGTCCCCTTATTGCACAAAATCCAATTCCGTTGCAGATCGGCAGTCGGACCTGTGGGGATGGGGCTCCAGGCGGAAGCGCTACCCCCCCCTGTCTGGCGACCAAAACGTCCCCCGCTTCACAACAAAGCACCGTCTGTCTCCCCAAATCGATCTGCAAAGGAGTCTTGTCCCAACAATCCCTCACCAGCCAGCCCAGTATCCGCGAATTTCTCAGCACCGCAAAGCCTCCAGAAAAAGGAAAATAAAACAAAAACCCTGGCCGCTGCGGCTCCGGAGCTTCAGGAGCGCCCGCTACCGCGGCTCCGCCCACCCAAGGAGGGAACTTCTCGAGCCCAGCTGGGACCTCCGTTTATATATTATAGACGTATCCTCTCTGTTACCTTCCCACCGAATTGACGTCCAGACACCTTCCATCTAGCAAAAATCCCCGAAACAGCGCGGTCCCAAAGAGCCTTCAACGCTGCCCAGCCGCCCCCTGCAGAGACATTACCAGGCAAGCTCACACAGCCACCATCTTGCCTCTCCTCCCCCTCTGCTTTTCATTTTTGAATTCTGCAATTTCACTACAATTTTATAGAATGGTTTTATATTCAAATTATTTTGCTAGAGATTTCCCATGTTTCCTGTATTTGAAAATGCTGGATTTTGTTATGAACTCCAGAAAATTCTTCTCTGCTATGCTAGCATTCATTACCTTTCACTAATTTCATTACCATCCTCTGAGATAGCATTGGCCTTCCAGTCTATCTTCCATATCTCTTACTTGCTCACTTTCTTCCTCTGTATTTCTTTGATCTGCATTTTAGTTATTTCATCAGATGAACTTTCAATTAACATATTTTGTTTTCAACTGTCTAATCTGTTGCTTAATTGATACACTGAGATTTTGTTTCCAACAGCATTGTCTCCTTTTTCCTTTCTAGAAACTATATTTGGTTCTTTACCAGATCTGAGTTTTTAAGCATGTTCTTAACTTGTGGGTTTAATACATAAATCATTTGGAAAAAAATATTCCTCTATTGCTCCTACTGTAATTATGCTTACTCTTACTCAGGGTAAATTATAATCTAGTAGGTGTATTTTTTAAGTGGGAGCATATCTTCAGTAAAACATTATTTTGGGGGCTTCTGTGTAGCAGAGACAGAAACTGTGAAAGAAATTAAATGGAGAAGTACAAAAGAGAGGTAAGAGCCAAAAGAAAGTACAGAAAAGAAAATACTAGAGAACTAGCAAAAATACATAGGGAGTTAATGATGCTTGTAATTTCTTAAAAAAAATCAGATTTGTTAAGGTATAATTTATAGGCAATAAAATCCATCCATTTCAAGTTTTGAGTTAAAGGAGTTTTGACAATGTACATATAGTCATATAATTCTACCAAAATCAGGATATAGACCATTTCTTGCACCCCAAAAGTTTACTTGTATCCCTTTGTACTCAATCCCCTCTTCCACCACATGCCCAAGTAAAGTAATAAACAATGACATAAAAACTGAAAATTTTCTGGAATTCTTCCCTTGTAGTTCTAAAATTTTCAATGCAAGCATACCTGAAATATAGGCTATGGGTAAGAATTCACACAGAAGAGTTTTCCCTATTCAACATCTTTTGTACATGTAGAATTTTAATATATTTTTAAAATCTATCGTATCACTATATGTGCATTACCAACAGGATTTTTTTTTTTTAACTTTAAATGAGAATCTCATTTCTAGTTCCTAAACACTCACCTTTCCCATGGGCTAAGAACCCTCTCCTGTCTCATATGGGTGTTTGTTGGAAACTGAGGCACAGTGGTCTCACAAGTAGAGACATGCTGTTTCCATGGCTATGCTTGCAACCTAAGGAATGCAGTAATGAAGAGTTCCCAGCAAACAGGATGAAGCTGCTAAAGGTTGAAAGGAAAGATGAGCACATACCTTTCATAGTAATTAGAACATTTAGACTTTGTACCTTGAGATAAGATTTTTTTGAATTCCTTAGGCTATGAGTAATGCTGATAGTTAACTGCATGTTGCTGCTTGTTGTCGCATAGACTGGGGTATATAGAGAACCCCTTGTAAAAAATAAAGTTGCCTGATGAGTCTCTACTTTCAGACACCCTGATCCCAGCTCTCTCGTTCTTCCTTTTTCTTTCTTTTTTTCTCTTTCTTTCATTCTCCATTTTCTCTTTCTTTCATTCCCCATACCCTTTGGGTCCAAATCTCCAACAGGTGTTTTAAAAATCCAATTCTCAGGTCAGTGAAATGGAACTCACCCTACCAAGGCAGCCATAGCATCAGGATCTTTGTATTGTTGTTTCTAGCTCTGATAATTTCCTATTCTGCCTCAAGAGTACCACTTGTTGCTGAAAAGAATGCTTACTTTATTGTATTCCTGTCTTTGCGTCAGTTTATAAAGTCCATAAAGTCAGTTATAAAGGCTTTCAAGTATTTTAATCCACAATCGAGAACCAGGTCTAAATTTATTTCTTTCTTTCTCCCCTTCCTCCAACTGTAAATTTCCATCTTAAGTGTGTTGCTGTTAATACTGTTAAAGGAAATCTGATTACTTTTATACAAAGTTATAGATTTATTTGAATTCAAAATAAGATGCTTATATATACCAAAAATATTTAACTGATGTCATCTGTTATTATAAAGCTTACACCTGGGTGCTGCAGGGACAATTACCGGACATTGTAGGTCCTCCTATGGCCCACTGGATGGAACATAGGAGAGTGTGAGCTATGATGTGGACCATTGACCATGAGGTGCAGCGATGTTCAGAGATGTATTCAGCAAATGCAATGAATGTCTCATGACGATGGAGGAGAATGTTGCTATGGGGGGAGTAGTGGGATGGAGGGTGGTATATGGGGACCTCATATTTTTTTAATGTAATATTAAAAAAATGAATAAAGACAAAAAAAAAGAAAAAAAAATAAATAAAGCCTATACCTGGAAAAATACTAGTCAATTATGTTTAGTCTTGTAACACAGTCCTTAATCACTTTACAAATGCATAACTTTTATCTTCATCATTATCCTCCTCAAGTAAACAGATGAAAGATCAGGGATGATTTAGCAAAACACTTATTTTATTTCCATCTGCCTCATGAGGCACAACCTTCATAAGTAGCTATCAGTTTAAAATCTTGCATAAAAAATCTTGTAAATTTATGCAGCATGATATCCAATTTAGTTCCAATATCTTTTTTAAATAACAAGAAAATCATATAATGAATATAGTACTAATTATAGGTTCAAATAAAAGGGACAGAAGATCCATGTGTAGGGCAATTATAAATGAGTTTAACTCTGTTACATTGGGGAGCATATATTCCAAAGTAAGGCCCATTGACAGGGCGCTAAATTCCTGAGATTTGTCTGCTCAGCCTATAATGTCTAGATGTCCCTAGAGCCCTCAGGAGCCCTACTGTTTGAGTCACTGTTTACTGTGGCAGTCAATGAGATCCTGCTAAGACTCGAAAAATGGAATGTCTGGATTGACCTCCTGACTCAGTTTGAAATCTCTTAGCCGTTAAAACTCATTATTTGCATTTAATATTTTCCCCTTTTGGTCAAGGTCTTTTTCCAGGTGCATTACTTAGTTGGTACTTGATAATAATCCCTAAGTGTCAGTGAAGCTTATTCCCAGGAGTCCTGTCCCATGCCAGGGAGAAGGTAGTACATTTATATGCTGAGGCTGGCTTAGAGAAAGGCCACATTTGAGCAACAAGGAAGTTTTCAGGAAGTAACTCTTAGACAACATATAATACCAGGCTAAGTTTCAATTTCACATTTTCACAAGAACAAGGTTCATAAGTATAACCATCAGTGTGGGTCTGTTCTCCTTCACTTGGCACTGTCCATTATTCAGGGGATTCTTGCCACTCTATCAGAGAATGTAGCAGGATTTCTCAGATAGGAATTCAATATTCTTTCAGTTATTGTGAGTATCTCCACCCACCAAAACAATAACTACCCCATGACCACTTCAACATATTCATATACCAGAGACGTAAGCCCCAGGTAAACCCCTCCCCATACATTTCTCCATCAACAACACTCCACACCACTATACTCATTAAATATATATCCCAGAGGCATGGATCTTGTGTCTGCTCATATACTGATTGAGCCCTGAATCATAGCAGAGTTGTAACACCTACTCTCCAGTTCATTGGACTTCTCAGGACAACTAACAAAAGGAGGATCATGGACAATGCCTGTCCCAAAAAAACAGAGAGTGTCAACTGCAAGCAAGATGGTTTCATCCATGGGATCTTATACCCTTCTCAATAATTTAGAAACAGAATGGAAATCACCATCCCACCATCCCCAAGATTGCTGAATGAACAAACCTAAGGGAGGAATACAACTATGGACTAAAAGTAGACTTACTGTTATTCTATTAATGGCAGTGGAAGAACTTGTATCATTGTTATAAAGGTATTAGCCACCAGAAATTCTGAGGAGTGGGAGAGGGGAGAATAGGTGTCACATGGGGCATTTTTGAGACATTGGAGTTGTCTGCGTGATATTGCAATGATAGATATAGGCCATTATGCATTTTTTCAAAACCTGTAAAATGGTGCAGTGCAAAGTGTAAACTATAACGTAAACTATAGACTATGGTTAGTAGCAGTGCTTCCATATGTGTCCATCAATTGTAAGATGTTCTTAATGCAGGAAATTAGGGAAAGGGGAGTGGGTGAGGTATATGAGAATTCCCTATCTTTCTGATGTAGCATTTATAGAATCTAAAGCTTCTTTAAAAAGAAAAAAACAAAAAAAAAGGAAAAGAAAAAAAATTACCTTGAAATAATCATCAAAGGAAATTATTGCCACTGACTTCTGTTTCTGCCTAAATTGCTGAAAAACATTAGAATTGTTAAATATAAGAAAATTTTAATAAATGCATAGAGATTGGGGAAAATCCTATAACTATATATTATAATAAAAATTTATAAATGAAACCATTCTAAATTTGCATGTGATTTCTGCTAATCTCACAGTTTTTATGTTAAAAGTTCTTAAACAGTTGTCAAAAAGTGGCCACATTTGGCCTCTTCATAAATTCTTGAACTAATTTGTTCTTTTCTAGTGTTTTATATAATGAAATTGTTAGGAAAGCCTATTAAGAGAGTAAAGGATTAAAATCTTAACTATCTTTGATTTCAGATGCTCATACAACAAAAAAAGTGATAGATTTTACACCATGTAATCATTTCTTTACTAGTCTCTCTGAAAAGTAGCTTAAACTATTTATATGATTTAGAAACAAAATTTGTCTGACGACATTTTCATATGTGAACACAGCCTTTGTTATAAAATACCTGTTTTGTTGGAAAAAAAAATTGTCCTCACCCCAGGTTTATAGCATAATTTTATCTAAAAAGTAATAATCAGTAATACTCCTTTAACCACGGCTCTAGGAATAAAATTCATTTAAGACAAAGTGACATCCTTATCTGAACTTAACTTGAGGTTATTAAAAGCAAAAGCTTTTGATACGGTTAAAAATACTAGTTTTCTTCCTTTGAATTGTTAGGTCCAGAACATATAGGACAAGAACTTATTTTTTAAAGACTCATATCTCTCAATAATCCAAAATGTTAATCAAATAATATTGTAACAATAATATGACAGAAGTGTGAAAATAATGCTAATTATAGCTTAAGAGTTGATTTCCAATTCCACTCTTGCACTACTATAGCTTTTTCTCAAGAAATCAACCAGAGGGTTATTTTAAGAATATGTGTTAGATTATGATGCATCTCTAATTATGGCATCCCGTCTGCCCTAGCATTTACCATAAAATTTAAGTCCTTACTATAACCTACAATGCCTTACATGATCTGATCTCTACTTACCTTTCTGGTGTCATCTCCTACCAACCTCTGCCATGCTCTAGCCACACTAAGTTTTTTATTACTCCTCATATGTGCCCAGCACACTTCCTTCTTTGCACCTTTACACATGCGTGTCTCTCTCCTGGAATGTTCTCCCAGATATCTGATTGCATTCGTGCCTTTGTCCAAACATCACCTCATCCAAAAGGGCTAAATCAACTGCTTAACTTAAGTAGCATCCATTTGTCACTCTTTAAAACCTTTACCTTACTATATTTGTTTTCATAATGTTTATCACCATTTGTCTATTGAATGCCTACTATGTGCCCAATGCTGTTCTAATTGCTGCGCAAAGCAGACAAAAATTCATGCTCTTGTGAAACTCATATTTTTAATTTAATATCAGACGATGTGTTTATTTTTTATTGTCCATCTTCTGCCACCCCTCCCTGGAATGTAAATTCCATGAGAGCATGTTTTGTCACTGCTGTATTCCCAACTCCTAGAACAATACCTGGCAAACAAGAATTTTTCAATACTTGTTGAATCAATGAGTGAAGGAATGAATACAAAATTTAAAATAAATATAAAAATAGTACAAAGACAATATTTTCAACACAAAACAGTATATTCATTATCTCAAGTGCCACAAATGTAAGTCATGTAGATTACCCCATTTATCAAATAAGGACAACAAGTTTTAGAAAACATTCCTAGTATGCTACAGAGATAGGCCTTGATCAAATTACTAGTAAGTGAAACTTGAGCTCTTTTCACCATAAAATATTACTTCACATAACCTTATTACAAACTCCTGATTGCCTGATGTGACAGAGACACTATAACGGGAAGGATCTAATGACAATATGAATGTATCAGCTAGATTTCTTCCTTGTACAGCATCCTTCCACAGTGGAATTTGAAAATATCAGATATTCCTTTTCCCAATGCACATACAACTTGAGATAGACAATATGACATAAGGGAAAGTCTACTTGAGGTTTTACAGAATTTTTTTTCCTAATCAAAAGAGCAATATATATAAGAAAGGTGTCTTTGGACCCTCCCTTCTTCCTCCTTTTGAATATGTTTAGGATATGATGGTTGAAGCTGCAGCAATTATTTAATAAACAATAGGGAAGACTCCTGATGCAGTGGAGGTGACAGATTAGAAACATGGATAGAGTTTGGTCCAAAATCACAATATTGTTCTGTACTATACTGGGACTACCTATCTCTGGAATTCTTGTTATATGAAATAAAAACTAAATTTTTTTGTTTAAGTCACTTTGGGTCAATTATTCAGTTGTCTTCAACTAAAACTAACCTAATTGATAGATTAGGAAAAACAAAACAAAACAAAAAAAACAATGTTAAATAGGCAACATGTGATATCGCAGACTCTTTTCAGTATGCATTGTTAAAAAAGTAATCCTCTGTTTTCTATCTGTGATCCTACCTAGGATAGCAAGTGAGGCCATGGGAAAGAATGCTATGTCCTTGAGGGAGGAGGAAAGGATTATGTTCCATGTATCTATCATCTTCTGGCTCCTTTTTGGTTTCTGCTGATGAGTGACTGGCTAGCATCATTTCCTGCTGAGAGAGCAACTACTCCTTCTGAGCTGGGTGGCATTGACATTTTCCACTTACTCACTGTTCACCTCTTTTCTGTATGGGAATACTTTACATTCCACTAGTTCAGCTCCAGGTGTCCTTTCCTGTGAACTCAGCCCAACTTCAACTATTGCTGGTGCTTTATATCCCATGAAATATGGCTGTGACTTCTATTCAAACTAAGTGTACCTCTTATGCTTTTGCCTGCAGAACCACATCTCCCTACCACATGCATGATGGAAGTACTTGATTCTTTCTGTGCCTGATAGGAACCAAGGAAGGTCAGGGGAGATTCAGGAGAGCTGAAAGAAGGCATTCTCTCTGACTAAATACTCCTAATTTTGTCACAGTTCAGTCAATTTCCAAATTCCAAAACAGGTAATTGGAGAATAAAAATGCCATTCCGTCTTTGGCTTTTCCCAAAAATTCCTTCACATAGTTCCTCTTGCAGTAAGTTGTGTCCTGATTGGGAGAAGACACATTCATCTCATCACCTACAACCTTCTTTTCATGCCTGTTCTTTTTTACAATCTACCAGGGACCAAAATAGCAGATTTCCTTCTCACTCAGTCTTCTTCTTTCACCTAGGCTCTCTAATCAACTCATCTCCCATACTCCCTAATGGGCATTTCTCCTAACCCTGTTTTGTGGTTATCATGACAGAATAGCACTGAGAAGCATGATTTAGGAGTGGGGGGGTGGGGGGAGTGAAAATCTTAGCAGTTTAACTATTTAAGATATTATTCCCTTCACGCAAGCAACTAAAATTGATAATGGCTAACCTAGTTAGAAACGGGATTTATTGGAAAAGTAGTGGGCAGCTCAAAAATATAAAGGGAATGCTTTACAACTTTCAAAAGGAAACCAGGTTCAATTCAGTGGACTAAATGATGGGAACCAAGGTACTTTTCATCAATGTATAGTATGTCTAATGTACATTCAGTATAGATGAATAATTTCAACCCTTCTCCATCTTTTCACATTCACTCTGTTGAAATTCCCAAGGAAGAAATCTTTGGTTAACCTTGGGTCTCATGTGCACTCCTTTGCTGAGGCAGGGTCTAGATCAACTCTCTCACTGGATCTAGTAGAAAAAGTGTACTTTCCCATGCAGAAGGTCAGGTGATGTTCTCAGAAGGCTAAATGGATGCTTGGCAGCAAAACCAACAGCAAAACCTCTATTACATGAGGAGAAATCTGGACAAGAGAGATTTCCCAATCTCTTTTTTTCCTTTGTAAATTTTCCATACTCAATAATCTTAATAATAAAAACATAATTTTGCTTTCATTACTTTTAGGGCAGAAGATTCAGTTCCACATAATTGAGCAAATAGAAAAGCCTCAATTGTTTTATCATTAAAGCACGTTACTTCTTAATCATTTTAATTGATGCCAAGGGACCTTAGAAACATCAGGGTCCAACAAAACATCGTTTTTTGTTGGGATATAAAATATATAGGGTGTGGACTCAGCTTTGTGAGCATATCATTATAATCATTTCAAACTAAATGAGTAGTTTAAACGAAACTGAGTTTCCAGTCTCAGTTACTTAAATGAAAGAGCATTATGACAAGAAAGTTTAATGACCTTGGGTCAGTTACTTGACAGTTCTTGGGCTCAGTTCCCCAATATTTAAACTGGGAGATAATGTTGTTTCTCTAAATTATCTTTTATGAGTCAGGGGAAAACAAATTAGATAATAGGAATAAAATGTTTTCGAGTACAAAGTATGCTCCTCACCATTGATACTTTCACATTAAATTAATGCTAAATGTATGAAGACTTTCATCAAGAATACTCTGAATATGGCTTCTGTAAAATATTTTATAAATCTTTCTTTCACAGAGAAACAATTTTTGGTCCATATATTATTCATGACACCCTCAAGGGTAACTTCAACATACTCAATTGAATGACTAAACTCTCCTTCTTCCCAAGAGAAAGCAACATTTAATAAACTTCAACAAAATATATTTTCTTCCTGTCTTTCTGAAAGGAAGATAATCAACTGCCAGAGATTAAAAAATGTATGACATATTAGAGTGATGTATCAAAATATCAAAAAGGGAAATAAAAATCGTGTCTCTCTTCTATAGCCAGCTTTGCTCAAATTTTATAATCAAGAGTAAAATAAGCTGTGGTATTTTGTCTCCTGTCATTGTAAGAAATATATTTTACATTATATTTTAATTTTTAATTTAAAGATTAGCTATATTATTTGTATCTTAAAGTCAACTTCAACATTTTCCATCTCAATTTTATACAGTGTTTAAAAGGATATTTTCCTCAGTCACACAATTGTTTGGCAGAAGAAACTTCTAAAATATTATAAGCCAAGTTCTTAAGTTACATTTCAAGGTAAAACAGATCTCTCTAGGGTATGTGATGTTCTAGGACCTCAGAAATTTACACTTTTAAGAAGTTCCACTTTAGAGTATCTATTTTTCAGTCTGTTCCTAATGCCAATAAACAGCACACAGGCAATTTATAATGCAGTAAACAGACACTCGCATTGGCCTTTTTTGCTGAGCAGCTTAAACAAGGCCACTAAAACAATGACACCCTGAAAATAACCTCTTTCATCTTGTGTATAAGCAATCAATATTAAGACACTAGAGTGACTGTAACACCAAGATAAGTAGTTTGAAAATGTTGTTCTAGAATCAACAATGTAAGCTAAAATTTATAGAAAAAATCTAGAGTGTAGAAAATGAATTCTTACAGAAATATGAAAGGTATGAAATGTAAAAATATATACAGTGCTGCATGAAATTAAATGTAAAAAATATATTGCTTAAATGAGGTTTGTGCTGAGGTCCTGTGACAAAATTCACTTGGACAAATTAATAATTAAATAGATCACTTATTTGTGCATAATCCTCTCTCCAAATAATATCTAGTACAAATTTTAAAAATGATAATACCAGTGTTAACTAAATATTTATCTATTTATGGGTATGATTTGAAAGGGTAAATAGTGTATTATATAGTTGTGTTCTGAAGGAGTACAAAAGTAAGTAATTTTTAAAAAAGGACTGTACTTGGAATTTATAGAGGCTAGTAAAATTTGTATATATATTTTATTCTCAAATAATGAAGAAACATATCTAAGGAACATAAATGTCATCAGTCTACATCATAGTAGCAAAGTTTGTAAGTTTTAGGAAATAGATGTTTTTTATTAAACAAAATATGATAATGTTAGTATCAATTTTCAATTTATGATAAAATATAATATTACAACTAATATCAGCAGCTCCCATTCTTTGAATATCTAGCCTATGCCAAGTATTGTGCCAGTCAGAAGTGACATTAATACATTACCTCTTTTAAAAATTACAATATTAATTTGTAAACTAGGTAATTTGTAAACTAGGTAATTGCCATAATGCATCTAAGAACTTGAAGTTTAGAGAAACAGTAATTTTTCCACTATAGTAGCCTATATTGATCTAAAAGTCTAATTAGTATAATTAAGCAGAGTAAATAATAGAATCGTTTAGCCTTTGATAACAAAATTACCAGTTTTGCTTTTTCAATTTCATTTATATAGCACAACCTCCAATCCAGTCAGGGGCCTTAACTTTCCACAAACAGGTTAAGATAAGCAAATTTAGAAAAAAGTGCAGTGACATATTCCTTTTCATATTCTTTTTTTTTTTTTCTCTCTCTTTTTTTTTTTTTTATTGACTTTGTAATAATATTACATCAAAAATATATATGTGAGGTCCCATTCAACCCCGCTCCCCCACCCCTCCTCTCCCCCCCCAACAACACTCGTTCCCATCATCATGACACATCCATTGGATTTGGTAAGTACATCTTTGGGCACCTCTGCACCTCATAGTCAATGGTCCACATCATGGCCCATACTCTCCTCCATTCCATCCAGTGGGCCCTGTGAGGATTTACAATGTCCGGTGATTGCCTCTGAAGCACCATCCAGGGCAGCTCCATGTCCCAAAGACACCTCCACCTCTCATCTCGTCCTGCCTTTCCCCATACCCATCGTCCACCATGTCCACTTTTCTCAATCCAATACCACCTCTTCTATGTGGACATTGGATTGGTTGTGTCCATTGCACCTCTATGTCAAGAGGAGGCTCAAATTCCACATGGATGCTGGATGCAATCCTCCCATTTTCAGTTGTAATCACTCTAGGCTCCATGGTGTGGTGATTGTCCTTCTTCAACTTCATCTTAGCTGAGTGTGGTAAGTCCAATAAATCAGATTGTAGGTGCTGGAGTCTGTTGAGGCTCAGGACCTGGCTATCACATTGTCAGTCCAGAGATTCAAATCCCCTAAATATATCTTAAATCCCAACGTTAACTGCACCTCCAGCACATTAGCATGAAAGTCTTATGAAGGGAGATCCCATCATCTGAGTCCAGATCCTTTTCATATTCTTTATCTCTCTAGTACAGTTAGGAGCAAGACAATTTGTGGGCCAATTTTATGTTCCTCTGTAGTTATTTCTTCAATGTTTGAATTTAGTATTTTGTTTAATTTATTAAATCTGCATTACAATGCAAGTTTTATATAGCATTTCAATGTAATGACTAGAAAAATCTACCACTGACAGATTGAAAAGTTTAGGGAATTATATATGTCACTCTTTCTTCACAGCAATTATAAATTCATACAATACCATGTACTTAGAGCTCTTAAAAATGTTTTCACACTCAATATTTTTCTAAAAACCTGTTCTGGAGGATGAGAAAGCAGTACTCATGTATGAAGGAAAGCTGATAAAAGACATTATAAATTAATTACAGAATGTAGTGAAAACTTAAGTGCCCTGGTCCAATTTTTTATTCTTTCAATTACATTGAAAACATACTTGTCAAATACTGTTAAATTAAAAATGTCACAGAATTTAGCAATATGCTTACTTTGGTTGACTGATATAATTAATAATCAATTTATTTAATTTAAATATTTCTATACTATCAGTGACTTCTTAACAACCAGTTTTATAAACTTCTTGAAGTTCTCCCAACCTTCAAATCATTTTAAGGTATTTTCCTCTCTTCCTCCCTGAAACTCTAATATCTTGAGTTCTGTGATGTTTTTTCTCTTCTGACTGCACCTTGTTTGTCTCCATAGTCAGCTGCTCTTTTTTATTTAATTTGAATTCATTGTCTGATCAAAATTACTTTCAAAACTCTGGGTTGGCTGCTTTGGGTTAATTCTTAGAATATTAATATATGATTTTCTCATTTTGTAGTCCATCATTATCTAACTTATTAATTTGCATTTCCATACAGAAAAAAATGCATGCATCATAAGAAAAAGTATTCAGTAACTCCCGTGCACACTGCATGTCATATTGGCCACTGAGAGGCACTGAGAGATCAGTGGCTGTAGAGTGATTTCCAGGTACTTTCTCCTCAATTCTCCTGTCTCTGGTCCAGGCCTGCAGCTTCTGTGAGGCGCTTCCTATTTCGTGATCCAGTGCTCAGGATTCCTATCAAATATTTTCTGCAAGCCTAGGGGTTATCTCAGCATCCTACTACTGTTATTCATCTCTGAATATCACAACATCTCAATTGTGTCCCTCTACAGAGTATTTTTTGTCATAGCAGCTACAGTGATCCTTTTAAAAAGTAAGTATATCTTGATCTGTATCTGCTTAAAATTGTGTAATAGCGCCTCCATTTTTTTTAAAGTAAGAAATCCCTATGAAATGTCAAAGTTCTTTGATGATATGTTCCCACCACCACTGCTAGACTTCTCACTCCAAACTACCCACATGGCTCATCTATTCCTCAAAACACCAGGCACGCTCCCTCCTAAGGGCCTTTGCAATGTCCATCCCTTTACCTTCCTGTTACATATGGTGAACTCTCTCATACCTTCAAGTTGTTGCTCAAATTTCACTTTCTTTTTGAGTCCTGCTCTGAACATGCAAGTTATAACTGCAATCTGCCATCTTCTGCCTTCAGCACTATGAGGGCCCCTTTCCCTGTCTGATTTTTTCCCCATTGCACAAATCACATGTTAGTATACTATATATTGTAGGGAATATTAAGGAGACTAGATTAGAGGAAAGAATATAGAGCACTATAAAGACTAAAGGATATACCTAAGAACATACTAGAGTACTTTCCAGAAATTATTGAGATTTTCAAAGTTATACTTAAGAACATATTCAATATAGATTTACGTTGCATTCAATGCATGCAATATGCCCCAGTAATATAATGTTTATGAATGCATTCTATTATTTAAATATGTTTTCAGAATATGTGTTTAAGTAATCATAAAAATATTATCATGAAATTATTCCTCATGAACATGTTACTCACAAATATTTTCTTAGGATGAGTATTTTAAAATATATTAATAGAAAATATTTTTAAATTCAAGATATATATTTATGAAGAATATAATCTAGACTCCTGATTCAGGAAATATATTTTTATTGATTCCCTGAGGATATCCCCATGTACCAAATACCTAAATATAATGGGTTAAATTATTAATTTTTTCTATCATGCATAAGTTATCTAGTAAGTGAAGTGAATGTCAACAAGGAAAAGTAAAGGAAAGTAAGAGGAAGGAAGGAAGGAAGGGAGGAAGGAAGGAAGGAAGGGAAGGAGGAAAGAAGGGAGGAAGGAAAGAAGGGAGGAAGGAAGGGAGGGAGGGAAGAAGGGAGGGAGAAACGGAAGAAGAAGAGAATACTGGAATCAATGAAAAATTCTTTAATCGTGTCATCAAAATACCCCCAACCATCCTATTAGGAGGCATATTTCAAATTAACCTTTATTTTTATTTTAGTAGGAATTTATCAAGACATATATTTGTTTAATAAACTTATGAAAAATTGTATATAACTTAAAAATATGTGCGTATACATAGACTTTTCAATATCCTTTTAAAAAATTTATTGAAGTATATCACTCATACATAAACAATAAATGTATAGTAATAGTAGTGAACTTACAAACACACTAGTGTCATATAGAACTTTTGTAACTCAGCCTACCACCAATACCTTGCATTGTTTTTAAACATTTTAATCTAATGATTAATGAGCATTGTCAAAATATTACTACTAAACAAAGTATTTTCCCCCAACCCACCCTATTATTATTATCTTTATAACATTTGTATATGAACATACATAAACAATAAGTGTATAATAAAAGTTGTGAACTTACAAAGCAAACATACATAACATCATACAGGGGTCCCACACATCAACACTTCATCAACACCTTGCATAGTTGTGAGACATTTGTTACAAATTATGAAAGAATATTGTCAAAAGCTTACTACTACTTATACTCCTTATCTTACCTTTGGTGTATTGGTGTATTTTTCCCCCAAGCCAACCTGTTATTATTTTTAAAATATATTTTTTATGGCAGAAGTTGTAAACTTATAAAACAATCATGCACATGTGCAGAATTCCCAAACAAAACCCCTCTATCCACACACCACATTGTGGCGCAACATTTGTTACAGATAAAATAATATCATCTGATTGTTACCACACCCATAGTGTACATTTGGCACACGTTCTCCATACAGCCTGATTATCAACACAGTCCATCTTTGGCATAGATGCAAACATATTACAATAATACTGCTAACCACACTCCAGTGGTATTTTTCCCATGTTTCTCCACATTCCCAATACCCTGCAGTAGTTATGTACATTTGTTCTAGCTCACAAAGGACACTCTTGCATTTGTACCATCAACCACAATTCTCATCCACCTCTTGGTTTACTGTGCTATTAAGTTCCTAGATTATTATCCAGCATTCTGTCAAATGGCATTTACATCCTTAGACTACCATTTTCAGCCACATTCACATTTATAAACTAGCTGTTACTCACTCTTTGTTACTATCCACTCTATACATTCCCACACTTTCACATTAAAGCTAATTAAAACTTATACATACATTAAACATCAGTAGTCCATCTCATCCTCTTATCTCCTTTAAGAATCCACCACCTACCACCAGGGCTTGAAGATATTTTCCTATAATTTCTTCTAGAAACTTTATTATTTAGGTTTTTGATCCATTTTGAGTTAATTTTTGGATAAACTGTGAGATAGGGGTCCTCTTTCCTTCTTTTGGCTATAGATATCCAGTTCTTTCAGCACCATTTGTTGAATGGACTTTTTTTACCAAACTGTGTGGCTAGTCAAAAATCACTTGACTATACATGTGAGGGTCTGTTTCTGAAACATCAGTTCAGTTTCATTGGTCTATGTGTCTGTCTTTATGCCAATACCATGACGTTTTTACCACTATAGCCAGGCAATATAATTTAAAGTATGGAGATGAGAGTTCACTTTTCCTTTTTAAGATGTTTCTGGCTATTCAGGACCCCTTACCCTTTCAAATAAATTCGATAATTGTGTTTTCAATTTTTTTTTTTAAATGCTGGTGGAATTTTTGTTGGGATTGCATTGAATCTGTATATCAATTTAAGGAGAATTGACATCTTAATGATATTTAGTCTTCCAACCCATGAGCATGGAAAGTCCTTCCAGTTATTTAAGACTTCTTTAATTTCTTTTAATATTTAGTTGCAGTTTTCTGAATACAAGTGCTTTACATCGTTGATTAAGTTTATTCCTATTTGAGTTTTATCTGTCATATTTTATTTTCACCACTCTTTTGACACTGTTGGTCACTTTAATTGATATAATCTTCATTTCTAGACTCTCTTCCAGGCCTTTCTCTCTGTCTTTTCTTCTAGCACACCCTTTAGCATTTCCTGAAAATCTGGTCTCTTGCTTAGAAATTCTCTCAGTTTCTGTTTATCTGTAAATATTCTCATCTCACCTTCATTTTTGAAAGACAGTCTTGCCGAATATGAGAGTCTTGGCTGGAAGTTTTTCTCTTATAGTATCTTAAATATATCATACCCTGTCTTCTTGCCTCCATGGTCTCTGGTGAGAAACCAGCACTTAATTTTATTGGGTACCCCTTATAACTTATGCTTTGCTTTTCTCTTTCTGTTCTCAGAATTCTCTCTTTGTCTTTGGCATTTGAGATTCTGATTAGTAGGTGTCTCGGAGTTGATCTATTCAGATTTTTTCAGATGGGAGTATGTTGTGCTTCTTGAACATGGATATCTATATCCTTCAATAGGGTTGGGAAATTTTCTACCATTATTTCTTCAAATATTCCTTCTGCCCTTTTTCCCTTCTCTTTTCCTTCTGGGATACCCATGACACGTTTGTTTGCATGCCTTTTGCTGTCATTTAGTTCCCTGAGATCTTGTTCAAATTTTTCCATTATTTTCTTCATCTGTTCTTTTGTATGCTCCTTTCAGAGGCCATTTCTTCAAGCTCACCAGTCCTTTCTTCTGCCTCCTCAAATCTGCTATTATATGATTTCAATGTTTTTAAATTTCATTTATTGTGCCTTTCATTCCCATAAGATCTGATATTTTTTCTGTGTATGCTTTCAAATTCTTCTTTGTACTCATCCAATGTCTTCCTAATATCCTTAATCTCTTTAGCCATCTCACTGAATTTACTAAGGACATTTGTTTAAACATTTATGATTAGTTTTCTCAACTCCTTTACATCAACTGGAGGCTTATCTTGTTCCTTTAGCTGGGCCATATCTTCCTGTTTCTTAGTGTGGATTTTAATTTTTGTTGGTGTCTTTGCATCTGGCTTACTAGAGTATTTTTTCTGGGTGCAGTTTTTCTCTTTAGTTTTGAGCTTCCTGCCCTTTCCCCCTTACTGGTTGAGCAGTAGTTGGTGCTATAAGCTGTGGAGGCTCAAGCAGCCCTTATTGCCCCAGGGACCAATGAAACTTCTCCCAAGTTTCTCCTTTGCCAGGGGTAGGACAGAGTCACAGCTGTGTGGAATAATCCAAGTCCTGCAGGCCTAGACTGTAGTTGCCCAGAGAGACTGATGAAGATTCAAGCCCTTTTCTCCCCTGCTTGGGGCAGGGATGTTGTTGCAGGTATGGGCTGCAATCTATGCAGTGTGGTTCCCAGATGACCTCAGCTACCCCAGTAGACTTCCAATGATTCAGTTTGTGCCAGCCAAAGGTACCTGCTATTACCTGGTACCTCCTCCCTGCCAGAGGTGGGGCTGAAGCCTAGGCTAGGGCTGTAGGCCAACTTGAATGAAAGAAATCTGTTCCTACCATCACTGTCATTTTCGGTCAGCCTGGCTTCCTCTCAGGCTGATTCAAAATGATGGCCACCGGCCTCTTTCAGATTTGGACAGATTCACACCCTAGCTGTTTCTAGGGTTATACTTCAGCCAGCCAAGTCCACTACTCAGTAGCCAAAATCAGTGACCAACTGTCTCTTCCTCCCCTGTTTTTGGGAAATGGAGTTTCCAATTCCAGCCA
This sequence comes from Dasypus novemcinctus, assembly GCF_030445035.2. NCBI lineage: Eukaryota > Metazoa > Chordata > Mammalia > Cingulata > Dasypodidae > Dasypus > Dasypus novemcinctus. Next base: position 74,227,824 of record NC_080675.1, read on the forward strand.
CAGAATACCTTCTGGGGTAGCTTGCACTGCCAAAGTAACACAATCACCGGCTTCTGTGGCTTGATTGATAATTTACCAGAGAGGTTGGCACAGGTCCCTGCAGCTTCCTCCCTCCGAGAGGTGGGGCTGAGGTTTAGGCTATAGCTGCAATCTGATCTGGATGGAAAGAAGGTGGTTCCCACCAACACTGTGATTTCCTGTCTGCCCTGCTTCCCCTCGTGCCAGGCATGGAATTAAAATGGTGGCTACTGGCTTCTTTCTGACTTGGACAGGCTCAAACTTCAGCTCTTCTCAGGATTATACTTTAGCCCTCTGGATTTACTCATCAGTAGCTGAAGTTGGTACCCAACTGTCTCTTCCTCCTCAGTTTTTGGGAAGTGGAGCTTTCAATTCCAGCTGCAGAACAGCTCCCAAAGTGGTCTGTGCCTCCAGTGGAGGATGGGCACTGGCCTTCATGGTGTGAGATCTCTACTTATGAGTCTTCTCTGCAGATGGGCAGTCTCCTCCTTCCATTCCTTCAAGAATGTGGCAGGATGCTCCTTGGGTCTCCTGGAGTCTCCAAAGAGGTGCTTCAGCTGGCTGCAGAGAGCTCTGGGTGTTTACTAACTGCCCTGTAGCCGGAGCTGACTCTAGCAGGAGCAGACATCTACTCTGCCACCATCTTGTTGGTTGCCTATCAATGTTCTTTTAAGAGTAAAGAATATATATATATTTAAAAGTTGTGAAAGTATGCAGGTTAAACATTTTTTTTGTAAATGTTGACAAAATTAGCTTAGACATTTGTTTTAAAAGGCGCATGTCAGACAAGAAAAAGCCCAGAATCTGTAAGAGGAGAATATGATAAAAGAGATATTCAACCTACACTAAGAAAAGGGCACACAGTGTGAAAGTGAAAAGTAGAAAAACAAGACTCTTACAGGGGAAGGAATCAGGAGAAATGTCTAGGCTGTGGCTCCAGTTGGAGTGAGGATTTGGGAGGATTTTGCCCTTGAAAGCATAACTACAAAGCAATAATCCTATGTGGTTACAGTACTTAGGAAGCAAGAAATACCACAAAAATTTAATGTAATGGTGGTCCAAGGTTAGAGATAATTTCTTTCTTTTTTTTTTTTTTTTTTTTGCTGTTTTTAGTTTATTCTGAGTTGTAGAGATTATTTCCCCTTCCCCATTTTTAGAATTTCCTGTATTTCCCCCTATCCAATCTAGACTGCTACATCCAAACAAAGTGCAGGGACCTTCTTTTCCTTACATCTATTGTAGAAACCTTAGCAATAGATTTTAACAACTCCAGATCTGTCAGAGATGCATGAGATAATTTGAAGTCACTAAAATATAGGCTGAGATTTTTCCACACTGATGCAAACCACAACTACAAGGATTGAGAAGGTGAATTAATTTTCCCCAAAATAAAAAAGAACAAATACACAATAAGACCTATTTTAGTGAAATTTCATAATGACAATGAAAATATCTTAAGAAAAGTTGGTAAAATAAATAAATTAATAAAAACAAAAACAGATTAACTCATAGAAAAACAATGATCCTGACAGCAGTAATTGAAGCCATAAGCCAGTGGAATGCCATCTTTAGTATTTAGTGTCTTCAGTTACATAGAAATTGTTAATCAAGAGATATATTCAGGAAAAATTTAAAGAATAAGGACAAAAACAACCAAACATATTAATACAATACTTGAGAAAATTTATAATCAATAGAACCTGTGTGGCTTTAGTTGCATCCCATGGAAACACAGGCTCAGGCGCAAAAAGAAACTTTTAGCTCATGACTGCTTTCTTTAAAAAAAAAATTGTCACTTGGGATAATTCTCTTTGTCACTCTCTTTTTTTTTTATAATTGATGAAAGAAGTACTTTATAGCATCTTTATAGCATGGTAAACCATATAGCAGATGATGAGGGTTAATAGTAAAAATATAAGAATGTTCTTTCCTGAATCAGAACAAATGTACATTAATATTATAAGATGTTATAAATTATAGGGGTACTGGGGAAAATTACACTTAAAGCAAACTACGGACTGTGGTGAAATGGCCACTTTAATACTTACACAGCTCCAAGGGTCCAAAAGAGCTGGGGAAGAGACCCCATCCTGGCTGTTCTCTCAAGAAGGCCAGGGAGGCCAACTGCTTGGGTCAGAGCCCAAAGATGGCAGCTCCTCCAGTCCCGCCTCACATACGAAAGGAGAGGGGAGTCTGTGTTGCCTGAGGAAAATTTCTCAAAATTTTCATTTAAAAACTGCTTTATGTTCACTGTGCAATTTTTGATGCATTGTTTTCTTTATTATTCAGTTCAAAATAATTTCTAATACTACTGTGATTTCTTCTTTGACCTATGAATGATTTACAAGTGAGTATTTAATTTTCCAAATATTTGGTGATTTTCTAGATACTGTTCTGTTACTGATTTCTAATTTTAATTCATTTTATCAGAGAATATTGTATGACAAGTCTTTTTAAACTTTTGCATACCTTTTTTTTTGCTTTTCTGTTTCTTGTTTTTTTGCGGGAGGATATTTTTCTGAGCAGAATAGGATGTGTCTTGAAGAATGTTATCTGATTGGGTATACGGCTTGCTGGGTGGAGTGTTCTAAAATGTCAACTTGATCAATTTGGTTGACAGTGTTGTTCAGGTCTTCTATATATTCACTGATTTTTCTGTCTGTTTGTTTTATCAATCACTGAGAAAAGAGTATTGAAGTGTCTAACTCTAATCATTGATTTGTCTGTTTCTCTGTTCATTTCTATCAGTTTCTGCTTCATGCAGTTCAAAGTTCTGTTATTAGGTGTAAGCACATTTAGAAATGTTTATGTCTTCTTGATAAATTGACTTATGTATCATTATAAAATCTTCCTCTCCAATTCTGGAAATAGTCTCTGAACCGAAGTGTACTTTATCTAATATTTATTCAGCCATTTTGGATATGTTAATCTTTTATGATATATATTTTTCAGTTCTTTTACTTTTAACCTATTAGTGTCCTTTCATATTAAATGCTGCCATCATATAGTTGGTCCTGCTTTTTGTACCCAACCTGAAAATTTTTAACTTTCAAGTGAAATGTTAAGATCACTTATATTTTATTCAATTATTACTATGGTTGTATATAAATCTACCAAATTATAATTTGCTTTCTGATTGCTCCTTCTGTAATTTGGTATTTTTCTCCCTTTTCCACCCTTCTTTTTGAATTGAGTACTTTTAAGAAATCAATTTTTTTCCTGTACTCATGTCTTATTAATATATCTGTTTTGTTTCATTTTTAGGGATTGCTCTAGAACTTAGGGTATATATACGTAACTTGTTATAGTCTATCCTGCAATAATATTATAGAAATCCACATAAAGCATATAATACTGAGAACTTTAAAACCTTAGAACAATATACTTCTTCTATACAATTCCCACCCATTTTCACAAAATTTAATTCTACGTATGTTTTAAAACCCACAATATGTTTATATATTTTCTCTTTAAAAAGGAAATCATCTTTAAAGATACTTAAGATGGGTAAAAATTATGTAATATTCATACACAAATTACCAATTACAATGTTCATTTGTTTTGGAGAACCAACTTTTCATCTGGTATTATTTTTCCTTCTCATAAAAGTTTCTTTAATATTCTTTTTAGGACAGGTCTACTGGAGATGAAGTCTGTCCACTTCTGTTTGTCTGAAAAAAGTCTTTATTACACCGTTTATATGAAAGAATACATTTACTGGGTGTTCTACCTAGTTCTTTTTTCCTTTCAGCACATCAAAAATATCATTCCAATTCTTATGGCATGCCATTGTTTCTGATTAGAGTTCTGCACTAATCTGTATTTTATTCTGTAAGGTGGTTTTCTTTTCTTAGGATGTTTCTATGATATTTCTTTGTCACTTTTTTCAGAAATCCAGTGATAATGTGCCTTGGTGTGATTTTTATTTGTGTTTACTCTACTTAGATTTGTTTACTTTCTTAGACATGTGGCTTTATTTTATGATCAAATTTGTAACATTTTTGTCCATTATCTTACAAATATTTCCTTACACTATCTTTCTTATTGGAATGCAATTATATGTGTGTTAGTCCATGTGATATTGTTGCACAATTCACCGTTTCTTTTTATCAGACTTTTTCTTTCCATGTTTCGGTTGGATAGATTACTTTCTTTTACCTTGCACTTCTGTGATCTCATGTACTCATAATCCCACTCATGATTTTTTTATTTCATACTATAAATCTACCATTTAGCTGTTTATTACATTTAGATTTTCTTCTTTCTTGCTCTTATATGCAACTGTTGTTTTAAACTGCATATTCATTATCACTATCATTTCTGGATCTATTTTTATTGTCTGTCACATTTTCTTGCTTTTTCCATATCTGATAATTTTTTAATGGTAGTGTAGTTCACATTTTTGTATGCTGCACATTTATGTTGTGTATGTGCTTATATGTATATATATATATATTCTTTAAATTGTGGAATTTGCTTTGATGGGCAGTTAAATTACTTTTATGCAGTTTAGTTTTAGTTTGATTTTTTTTTTTCATGAGGCATGTTTTTAATATTTATTAGGGTGGATTTAGAGTAGCATTTATTTTAGGACTGTTTAATCCCTATTAATAAAGGATTACCTTTCTGGGATCAATACCCCAGGTATAAAAGAAGCTCTCTATCTTACTCGTCAGTACTCAAAGTTCTCTAAAACCTGTGGTATTCCAGTAGATTACAACTCCTTAGAAAGTCTTTGCCTGGCCTCATGGAGTTTCCCTCTGTACATATGCAGGTTAGTGTTCACTGGTAAAATCAGTGGCATCATGTGCATTCTTACAGATCTCTTTTTTTGCAAAGTTGTAAAGTATTTACCGCATTTATGTATGGTAGATTTGTGAAGTCCTTCAAGATAATCCGAACTTCTCCTTAATCAATGAACTTTAGCCCTGTAACCTAGCTTAGATCTGGAAACTTGAGATGATACTTTCCATTGTGATAGCTGATATAAGACTTATGATTTTTATCTTTGAGTTTTTATGATTACATAAATTGAATAAAACTGAAGTTGGCTTGCTGTCTACCTTGACAAAAGAACACCATGATCTATTGTCCAATGCATAGATCTCTGCAGATCAAAGCCTCGTGATTGCTAATATGGCATAATGTTTACCTTGCCTGACAGTTGCAATGCTATCTGGATTTACCATTCCAAAATATTTTTATAAACAATATTATTAGGGATTCCATACCAATGGCAACCTTTCTGACCATCAATCACTGGAGGAGACAGTCATTTTCAAGCTTCTCAAAGATTTTTATGTCTCCTATACAAGTGCATGCCTTTCTGCTTTAGTAAAGAAGTGTCCTCTAAGGTAAATGGATGGATCTCAAGATCTTGTGCCATATAATAAACCAATTCTAACACTTCCACCTCCTTAAGCTGTTCAGTTCTTTACATTATGCTAAGAAAGTTTTGACATATCTTAGGAACTTCATGACTGGTTGGCTTAGCTGCATTAGTAGTCATGTTTGAGGCCCGGGCAAGCTCAGATAAAGTGGATGATTTACTTTGGTGCAAGTAGCCTAGTCCCAGAAGTTGCCAGCATTACGAAGGAATTTGATTACTAAAAGCATCTTAACATCTCTCTGTTCATTCATTCAGCATTCTCTTTTCTATTATCCACACTGGAAACAAAGAGATTATTTTTGAAACCTAAATCTGATTCTGTTTTATACACTCTAATGGCAACTAAGTCTTCTTAGTAAAAAGACAAGACTGCATAACTTGGCTTGCAAAGCACTGTTTGATCTAATTTACCAATTTCTAAACTCTTTCATGATGTATGTGTCACACAATACTCATGTATTTTCCATGTATACAATTCCTAGATCCTTATAATTTACAATAAAATTTGTGGCATTGCCTCCCTAAATTTATTTATGAAGAGTTTAAAGAATACAGAAAAATTTGCTGTCAATCTACTTCTTTTTCCTTTTAGTATGATTTGCCTTATTTTTTCAGTCTAGATGCTTAAAGGATAGGTGCCTTTTATACATGTTCATAAACTATAGATATTTTACTATAATAAGTTTATGGGGCTGTCACTGTGGGCACCAAGGTGGAAGGGAAAATGGACGTTAAATGTGTGGAACCAAGGTAAATGGGGGGTAAGAGAGGAGTTTCTTGAGAGTACACAAGGATGGATATAAAACATGTAATATTATACCATAACATATAGGAGATGACAGACTGATAATGTAAACCATAATGTAAAACATAGGATAACTAAGAATGTAAAGAACTGTGTATCCTAAAGTATGCACCATAATGTAAGCACAGATGTCACCTTGTTAGAAAGCTAATGTCTCAGACTCTGTACATCACATTAAGTAAATATGATGTGAATAGGGTGTAAGAGTATCGCTGTGGAAGGAAAAAGGTTTTGTGGTGGATGTATGGGAGTGCTGTATATTATATATATGCATTGCTGTGGTCTAGGACTCCTGTGAAGAGAAGCTGAATAATTAGGGGGGAAAAAAAAAAAAAAGAAAAAGATAGGATGTAGAATTTTTTCAAGTCAACATTCTTTATCTAAGTTCTTTATCTAACTTTATCCAAGTTCTTTATCTAACCTTTAAACCCATCGCTATATGCCATTCCCTAGTAAGGGACCTTGACATTATATTGGGCTTCAAATTTCGGGGAGTTCTGGATCACAGAGTGTTTCAACAATGGCAATGGAGGGATACTGGTATGGGATACCAATGACAGGTGATATATGGCTGACAGGGAGCTGTACAGAACATATGTCCAGGGTGCATGGTAATGTTTGGATATACTCATAGTGGCAACAATTAAAAACCACAGCAGGGGGGGTACTGGGTTCCTGGCCACTGGTGCTCTGTCGTGGTCCCTAGGGGAGCAGCGACAGTCTCCCAGGTACAGCGGCGGGGACCGGGAGGGAGTGAGGGTTCAACAGTGAGCCCCTGATGCTAATGACTATGCTTGTGAGCTGATAAGCCTAAAATAAGAACAAGGCCTAGAGCAACATTGTGCCTGGGAATTTCCTCCTGTCAGCCTTCATGTTACTCAAATGTGGCCAGTCTCGAAGCCAAACTCAGCATGTAAATGCAATGCCTTCCCCCCAGCGTGGGACATGACACCCGGGGATGAGCCTCCCTGGCACCGAGGGACCACTATCAGCTACCAACTGATGATGCAACTGGAAAATGACCTTATACGGAAGGTTCAATGCGGATCAGCAGAATATCCCTGTCTACATAAAATAACATGACTTTAAAATGCTGTTTGACCTAAAGTAAGGGGGAAATGGAAAGGAGAAATGAGTTTATATGGCTACGAGTTTCTAAAAAAGAGTCTGGAGGCTGGCAGAAGGATTGCCCTCATGCACAACTGAGCAGAGTCAGAGAGACAGATAAAGCAGATACAACCCCAGATATTGGTTCCTTTGAGGGCTAAAGAGACCCATGGGAGTTATGGTCATGGCCGATGGGGTTAACTACCAGGTCAGATGGCCCCTCTTTGGAAATGGTGTTTATGTGTGATGAATCTGGACTCAGATGGGATCTTCCTTCATAAGACTTTCATGCTAATGTGCTGGAGGTGCAGTTAATGTTGGGGTTTAAGATATATTTAGGGGATTTGAATCTCTGGACTGACAATGTGATAGCCAGGTCCTGAGCTTCAACAGACTCCAGCACCTACAATCTGATTTATTGGACTTACCACACTCAGCTAAGATGGAGTTGAAGAAGGACAACCACCACACCATGGAGCCTAGAGTGATTACAACTGAAAGTGGGAGGATTGCATCCAGCATCCATGTGGAATCTGAGCCTCCTCTTGACATAGAGGTGCAATGGACACAACCAATCCAATGTCCACATAGAAGAGGTGGCATTGGATTGGGAAAAGTGGACATGGTGGCTGATGGGTATGGGGAAAGGCAGGAAGAGATGAGAGGTGGAGGCGTCTTTGGGACATGGAGCTGCCCTGGATGGTGCTTCAGAGGCAATCACCGGACATTGTAAATCCTCACAGGGCCCACTGGATGGAATGGAGGAGAGTATGGGCCATGATGTGGACCATTGACTATGAGGTGCAGAGGTGCCCAAAGATGTACTTACCAAATCCAATGGATGTGTCATGATGATGGGAATGAGTGTTGCTGGGGGGGGGAGAGGTGGGGTGGGGGGGTGGGGTTGAATGGGACCTCACATATATATTTTTAATGTAATATTATTACAAAGTCAATAAAAATAAATAAATAAATTTAAAAAAAAACATTTAAAAAGGTATATTTTAATAATTGTAAAGCTTATAAATACTTAGGTAAGCTTGTGGAGAAGCTGACCAAGATACATAAATTAGAAGATACAAGTGTCTGTCTAAATTTTCTTTCATTTATTACAGAATATTTTATTAAAATTGTTTAATGTACATAGAAAAAAAAATAAGTTTATGGGAACATGGTGAAAAACTTCAAGATATATTTTTTCTTCAGTACAGAGAAATTTTATTTTGTTTCCCTTATATTTTCCCTTATATTCCCTCTTTTTGTTCTTCCCCTACACTTCTTAAATTAGCAAATGATAATTACTGTTAAAAAGATGCTCTATACTTAGATAGGCTTCTTAGTACAATGATTAAGAATGTGGCTTGCCATTCAGACTAAATTCATTTGAAACCTGACCTTAGCATTTTCTAACTATAGGCAAGTAACATAAGCTCTCTGTGTCTCAGTTTCTTTCACTTGTAAAGTATTAGTGTTAAAAATAGTTCTTACCTTAAAGGTTTTTTTGAAGATTAATCTATTTAATAAAATGAAGGAGCTTAAAATGGTCCCTAACATATTAGTTATTATTGTTATGGTATCAAACTTGGAATCATAAGAATATGAAAAATGGTGCCCCAGAATCAAAGCAAAAGGATATTTTAACAGAAAAACATTTTGAATTTTCAGAAAATTTTAGAAATTTTTAATCAAAGTAGTATGTTAATTATAATTTGCTCTTTGTTCCCAGCCCCCTATGCAGCTCACTAATGGTATGAATGATTCAGAGGAATCTAGAAACATGAGAACTATGATCAGAATAAGAATAACCATGAGCTACTAGAATGCTGTGGGCAAGGTACTTAAAATCTAAGAATATTGTACTTTCTCTATGCACTGAATTTTTGTGCTCTCATACTAAGAAATGCAGGTTTTTAGGTGCATTGGATCTTGATGCTGGTTTTTAGTTTGGGGCTTGATTTGGACTTTGAAAATCTCTGGTCTAACTCAGCTTAAAAAAAATAAATCCTAGTGCTGAAAGAAATGGACAGTTGTCTAACCATTAACAGAAATTCGTTCTTTTCTTCAATTGTTCCTTATTCTCTTCTCTTTATGGACCTTAATGTGTATATTATATGGTGTTTTCCTCTTCCTGAAATTCTCTTTCTACACTACTGCCTTCTTTACCTATTATTCATATTTCTGATCTCATTTTAAATATCACTTCCTCAGAGAAGACTTTCTGACCCTATTAAGAATACTTTCCTATAATCATTATTCACTCTGTTAGCAACCTGTACTTCCCTATCATATAATTCATCATGGTTTATTATAATTACTTAATTTCCTGTCTCACTGCTTGACTCTAGTTTCTTTCAGAGAAAGGACAGTTTCTGATATCCTAAGTGTTGAGTCCCAAGCAATTATAACAGCACTTGATATAAAATAATGGAATGCTCACTAAATATGTGACAAGAATAATTCTGTGAGTATAATGAAAATCCGAGATCTGTTCACTGTGTCTTTTATATTTTGCCTTTGCAATTCAAATATTTCTTAACTTTTAACTCTCTCAGCAAATTGATTGTCCTACTACTCTATCGTATATCCACTCTCCCCATTATGCATTTTATACAAAACTAGACAATCATGTTTTCCATCTACAATAATCTTTCTTACATTCCTTTTTCACGACTATGCTTTTGACCTATTCAGTTAAATCAAATGTCCTTTTCAGTTTCATTAAAACTATAAATTGAATACTTTATAAAGTTTTCCTATTACAAGAACACTGTTTCAAAGAATCATCATTTTGTTTCAGTATTCATGATTGTCCTTTTTCTTTGCATCTTGAACTTATGTTTTCACACATTATGTGATTTATATTCATAGGGTACTCAAAAGGTGTCACTGGGCTTCTGGCCAGGAAATCCACCTTCTTCTGTCTTCATATGGTTTTGGTTGTCACACAAATTCCTAAGAAGACACCAGTAGACTAATGGACACAAATAAGTAAAGGAACCAAAGTAGTAGGTTACTTATAATTTGATCTTCTGTTGCAAACCCCTATGCAGTGAATCGATGATGTGAATGATCTGAGATAGAACATATGAAATGCACTTTTTGTCTCATTTTGAGGCTAATATCCAAAGCCTAAGCAAACAAAACGCCCTATTTCCCCTAAGTCATACAAATATAAAAATTTACAGTTCCATTGACATAAAGTTACAAATGCAAACACATGAGAAAATATATCTAGAGAGACAGAGTAGTTACAGTGTTCTTACTCAATGTCTAGAATCTCCCACCACAGTCCTTCCTTTACTGTAGTAACAACTTTTATTAAGACTATTATGTGGAAAAAAAAGAGATGAAAAGGAGTAGGAAGAGAAAACAATGAAAGTGGACATATACAGGAAGGACAAGGAAGAGAAGGCAGATGAAAGAGAGATAGTAGGCCTTTGTCAGTTTAACAAAAAGCCATAGAGATATATGGAGACTGTACTTTCCAAATGGCTACCACAAAATTACCCAATCTGCATGGTCTTCTCCAATGTAAACTTGCCACATTCTATTTCTCCACTTACTTGGATTTGAGTAGGCCCTATAACTGCTTTGAATAATAGACTATGGCAGAAGCAACAGTGCATCACTTTTAGTCATAGTCATACTTGCCTGGTAGCTTCTGCTTCCTGCCTCTTCTTGGAATGAACACTTTTTGGATGTTCCCTCTCACAACCCAGTCACCATGTTGTGAGTAGTCAAAGCCACATGGAGAGGCTATGTTTAAGTCCACAGCCCCAGCCTTGCTTCCAGCTAACATCAACTGTCAGTAAATGTCCCATACCCTATGCCATTTCTGCCTCAGTCATCATCTGAATGCAATTTTGCACAAGACCCCAAGTAAAACTGAATACAATCAATGCAAAGATTTGTGAGAGATAATAATGAATTGTTGTTTAGTCCATTAAGTTTTGTGGTGGTTACACAGCAATGGATAACCAGAACTAATTTGGTTACTAGAAGTGAGTATTGCTGCAACAAAAACTTATAATATGTGGCATTAGGTTTGGGACTAGTAATTGAGCAGAGGCTTGGAGGACCTCAAAAGAACTGTTTATGGGACTGAACTGACAGTGAGAAAATTGTTATTGGAGAATTGAGAAAAAAACCTTATGCAATGTAGTGGTAGGAAGTCTAGTGAAATTGTTGTCTGTTTTACACAGGAAAAGAAAAATGTACTTGGATAAGATGGTGGAGTAGGAAGCTCCTGGATTCAGCCCTTCTACCAAAACAACTATTAAATGTGCAGGAACTGCCTGAGACAATTATTTTGAAACTCTGGAACCCAGAAGAACATTGTACAGCATTCAGGGAAGAGTGGGAGGTGAGGCTGGTAAATTACAGGAAAAACACAGTAAATGTTCTCTCCAAGTGCCCATCTACCACTCTCATGACAGGCCACTGTGGGGTCCAGCCTCTAGCTGGTTCACTGGTGACTGAAAGGAATGTAAAAACCTTCCCAGAGATGAGACTTTTTTATCTGGCCTGGTTGATCACAGATCACAGCTTTTGATTAGGAACTTTAATTCACTTTCCTACTTCTGCCCATAATCCACTATGTCTGTTCTCCACACAGAAGCTAAAGAGAGTTTTCTAAAACTCAGTCCGCCCATGCGATTATTTTGCTCAGAATCCTCCAGTGGTTCTCTATCTCCAGAAGACTTAAGGCCAAAAATCATTGTGAGGGCCCAGAAGGTCCTACATCACCAGGTCATCCCTTCTGTCTATTCCAAGCCCTATTGTTCTTTATGCTGTTCCTAGAAAACTCCAGCCAAATTCCTTACCTCATCACTGTTGTTCCTTTTTGTTTTTAAGGTTTTTGTTTTTTAAAGAAACATAGATTACATAAATGTTATGCAAAAATACAGAGGATTACCATATGCCCCATTCCCTAGCCCTCCCATATTTTCCCACATCAACAACATCCTTCATTAGTGTGGTACATTTGTTACAACTGATGAACATATATTGGAGCATTGCCAGTAAGTGGTTTATTGTGTGCATTGTAGTTTACACACTTTCCACACATTTTTGCAAGTTATTACAAGATATACAATGGCCTGTATCCTCCACATCTATGATAAATGTTCTTCCATTGCTAGGATCACAATAAGTCTACAGTAGAGCAACTGTAAGTCTATTCTAGACCACTGTCCATTCCCCATTCCTGAGGATTCTGTGATAGTGATGCTCACCTCACCTCTAATTGGGAGGGGACTTCACTTCCAAGGGGACAATGGATGTAAGTTTCTTGCTTGCAATTGCAGACTTTCTCTGTCCCTTCAGATCATTGTTGTCAGTCTTCATCTCCTTGTTAGTTGACTTGGGTGAGTCCAATGAACTGGAGAACAGGTATTGCAAGTCTCTTGAGATTCAGGGCACAACTGGAACCTGGACAGCCCAAAGATTTCATTCTCTTGGACATACAACTATCGACTCTAGTACTAACAATAGGTTCTATTCCTTCTGCCTGGCAGCTCTTTTCCCAAATATTTGCTTGGCTCACTTTTCACCTCCTTCAAATTATTGCTCATATATTACCTTCTTTGTGAAGCTCAATTTGGCACCTCAATTTCAGACTAAATTCTCAATTCTGTGCTCACAATTATTTCCCTTGTTTATTTTTCTCCATTGTACTCATCCCCGTTGTAATGAATACAATGCTTTTGTGTGTGTGTATGTGCCAATCTCCCCTAAATATAATGTAAGTTCCATGAGTACAGTGATTTTTGTCTGATTTGTTGACTGATGTATCACTAGTATCTGAAACAGTGCCTGGCACATAATAGGTGCTCATTAAATTTTTTTTCTGAATGAATTTAAAAAAACAAAACTGGACCTAATAAATTATTGCATCTAGCTAAGGAGATTTTCATGTACCTGATTTCTTTTTGCTTATATGAAAATTTAAAGATAGAGGGAGGAGCTAAAGAAGGGACTATTTAAATTTTGAGCAGAATTTAGAGAAAACGTAAAACAGAAGCTTTCATTCCCAATTTTCCCAGACTGAAAAAGATTCTCAAAGTAAGAAATGGACTAATAGAAGACAAAATTCGGGATGCTGACAGTAAAAATGTGGCCTAAAGGTGAAATTCCCATCAAGGGTATTACTTTTTGGCTCTTTGTTGAGACTTCAGAAAATTTAAAGTGATGCCTCATAGACTGAGCTAGGAAAAAAATCTTCTAAGAATCTTAAGTTTGTACCTTTTACACCACCTCAATTTATGGGAAATCTTCTGAGAATCTTAGGATATGTCTCCTAGACCCTGTAACATAGCTAAAGCAACATCAAAGATTCTTAAGACTGTACCTCCTAGGACCTCAAGATAAACAAGTGGATGTTAAGAATTCTAAGGACACTGTACCACACAGTTTCATGGTCTACTTATGGTAGAGAAATGTCTGCTTGAGAAGTAAATGCTGATATGGAATTTTTCCTAAAAGAATTGATTATTTTTGACATATAAGAAACCCACAGGGTATCAAAAAATTCAGCTTGGACTTAAAAGGACAGAGACATTTCATTATAAAAAGAAACCTCTGAGCCCAGAGGTTTCTACAGGCTGGAAAGCTATTCTGCTGCAAATATGGGTCATTTTGGTTAGAAACAAATGATAAGTCAAAGGGAAGAGCTAAGATCCCTTGATCACCACTGCCAGGGAGAAGGATTAGTCCTTGATCAAGGGAGTGATGACAAATGTCCTGCAGGGTTCCAGAATTGTTACAGATCAGTGTCTCTGCATAAGACCATTTGTGAACAGGGCTGTCTATTGTGATATTTTATGCCTTCCTACATTGTATATTATATCTATGGGCTACAGATGGCATATTTCATTCTTCATTAGTCTTCAGATCAAGAAGAACTGTACTTTAGGAGCAGCACCCAAAGACTCCAGAAAAAACCTTGTTTAGATGATAAGATACTGAACTCATGGCACTGAAGACATAATGGAATGAAACTTTCTGGGACTGAAGGCAGAGGTGTGTATATTTTGCCTGTGGAAGGGATATGAATTGTGGCAAAAGAGGAAATTGTGGTTTATTGCATTTTCCAAATACAGCCACAACATTATTTCCCATCCCAATTGTTCTGCGTTGTGACATTCCCAACCAATCCAAAAGTTAAGAGTCTATTTCTCCATACCCTTGAATTTTGGCAGGACTTAAAATGCCTTGAACAATAGAATATGTCAGAAGAGAAGCTGTACTTGTTCTTGGTCATAACAGTTTATCTAGTTGCTTCTACTTCTGCCTTCCTGGAATACTTACTCTTGGGATACTTACTTTTTGAAACTAAGCTGCCATGCTCTTAGAAATACAAGCCTCATGGAGTGGTCATGTGTAGACCACATGGAGAATCTGAATTCTCAGCTAACAACCAGTTTCAATTGTCAGCCATGTTTTGAGCTGTCTCAAACATGAAGCCCAATCATGTTTTCAGTTTATATACCTACAGCCAACTTCTAAACTGTAACTATATAAGAGACCCCAACAGAGAACCAACTAGCTGAGTACAGTAAACCCATAGATCTGTGAGAGATAATGACTTAAAAATATTGTTGTAAGTAATTAAATATTGAGGTAGTTTTTACACTACAATAAATAGCTGAAGACTATACTCCAAAAAAGGGGAAAGAGAGAGATTGAGAAATTACTGCTGAATTTGTATATCCTTTGAAATCTCTTACCATAGGAAACAAAATGTTTTTCTCATAGATAATAATCTTGATATACTAATTAATTCTCCATAACTGTTTATAAGTTGAAAGTTATATTTAAATTGCTTACATAAATTATCCTATTTATTTCACAGAACAACCTCTGGTATGTTTGATTATCATTATTCCTTTTTTGCAGATAAGTAAATTGGTGTTTAGTGAATATAAATCTTACCCAAAGTCAAATAGCTATTAAGTGGCAGATCAGGAACCGATATCTAGGCTTGTCTGACACAAAAGAAGCCTACATATTTATTATTACTACATAATAATACCACTTATGACTAGAAAGATCACCCCCATTCTACTATATGGAGTGATGTTTCTTATACTTTGGAGAAGACAAAGATACTATCAAGTAGCTCCTAGAAACAAACATGAGCCCGGAGACTTTTCTTCGTCTCCTGATGTGGGAGGTCTGTTTTTGTCCAAATCAGGAGGTTACGCCAGTTTATACTACCAGCTCAGTTAGTCAGTCTCTTTAAAGGAAGAGGGAGTTGGTCAGGCAATGAAAAGTCCCAATAGATAGTCATTCTCTAGTAGACTTTCCTCAGTTTTTTTAGTTTTCATGACTCAATGATAATGATACCATGTTCAACTTCTTTCCCAGAGCTACCAAAATATGTGTTACCCTCCTAGTATCATGAAAAAACCATATCAGGGAAGGTCACAATTTTCATCTTTATTGTCACATGTACCTTTGATCCCTATACTCTAAACATATGGTGTGATTATCTACAACTTCTCAGGCATTTGCATAAAAAGAAAAAATGTTCATTTTGAAAATTATTGATCTAATGAAGAATACAAAGGCCCAGGTGGATTTCCCAGGATATCCTATAGAGAGGGACTCTTAATTTTCCAACCATATACATTGCCCTTGTATATTTTTTTAATTTATTGAAATATATCACTCACACATAAACATACATAAAAAATAAATGTATAATAGTTGTAAACTTAAAAAACAAACATATATAACATCAAACAAACATATATAAAATCTCACCCTACCACCAATAACTTGCATTGTTTTTAAACCTTTTTAACTAATGATTAAAGACATTGTCAAAATATTACTGCTAAACAAAGTATTTTCCCCCTAACACAATCCAATTATTATTTATATCATTTATGTATGAACATACATAAACAATTAAGTGTATGGTAAAAGTTGTGAGTTTACAAAGCAAAAATGCATAACATCATCCAGGGGTCCCATACATCAACTCTACACCAATATCTTGTATTGTGATGAGACATTTGTTACAAACTATAAAAGAACACTGTCAAAATCTTACTACTAATCATAGTTCTTATCTTACATTTGGTGTGTTTTTCCCCCAATCCACCCTATTATTATTTTTTAAATATATTTTTTTATGACAGAAGTTATAAACCTATAAACTAATCATGCACACGTGCAGAATCCCAAACAACACCCCTCCATCAACACATCACAATGTGGTGTGTCATTTGCTACTGATAAAATAATATCATCTGATTATTGCCATATACATAGTTTGCATTTGGCTCACATTTTCCATACTGCCTCAGTATCAACATGGTACATCTTCTGCATAGATACAAGAGTGTTATATTATTATTACTAACCACAGTCCATGGTCATTCCAACTGTTATTTTTCCCATGCTTCTCCACATTCCCAACATCCTGCAACAGGGATGTACATTTGTTCTAGCTAACAAAGGACACTCTTGCATCTGTACCATCAACCACAATTCTCACCTACCTCTTGGTTTACTGTGCTATCCAATTCTTAGATTATTCTCAAGCATCTGTCAATTGGCATTTACATAACTAGACTACCATTTTTAGTCACATCCCCATTTATAAACTAGCTGTTACTCACTGTGTTACCATCCACTCTACACATTTCCACACTTTTACAGTAAAGCTAATTAAAACTTCTACATACATAAACATCAGTAGTCCACTCAGTCCTTCTCTTATCTCCTTTAAGAATCCACCACCTACCACCAGGTCTTGAAGATATTTTCCAATAATTTCTTCTAGCGTTTTATGGTTCTTGGTTTTATTTTTAGGTTTTTGATCCATTTTGAGTTAATTTTTGGAAAAGGTGTGAGATAGGGGTCTTCTTTCCTTCTTTCAACTATGGATGTCCAATTCTTTCAGCACCATTTGTTCAATGGATTGTTCTGCCTGAGCTGTATGAGTTTGACAGGCTAGTCAAAAATCACTTGACCATACCTGTGAGTGTCTGTTTCTGAATCCTAAATTTGGTTCCATTGATCTATTGTGTCTGTCTTTAGGCCAGTACCATGCTGTTTTTACCACTACAGGTAGGTATTATGACTTAAAGTCTGGAGAAGAGGGCTCACTTTTCCTTTTTATGATGTTTCTGGCTATTCAGGACTCCTTACCCTTCTAAATAAATTTGAAGATCATGTTTTCAATTTTTTCATTAATGCTGGTGGAATTTTTATTGGGATTGCATTAAATGTGTATATCAATTTGAGTAGAATTGACATCTTAATGATCCTTAGTCTTCCAATCCATGAGCATGGAATGTTCTTCCAGTTATTTGGGGATTTTTTAAAATTTGTTTTAACATTGAGTTGCAGTTTTCTGAATACTTTTCATCAGTGGTTAAGTTTATTCCTATTTGAGTTTTATCTGTCATATTTTATTTTCACCACTCTTTTGACACTTTTAGTTACTTTCATTGATATAACCTTCGTTTCTAGACTCTCTTCCAGACCCCTCTCTCCTGTCTTTTCTTTTCAGGCTCTAGCACATCTTTTATTATTTCCTGAAATTCTGGTTTCTGGCTTAGAAATTCTCTCAGTTTCTGTTTATCTGTGACTATTCTAATTTCACCCTCATTTTTGAAAGACAATGTTGCTGGATATAAGATTCTTGGCTGGAAATTTTTCTCTTGTAGTATCTTAAATTTATCAGACCACTGTCTTCTTGCCTCCATGGTTTCTGATGAGAAAGCAGCACTTAATCTTATCGGATATTCCTTATAGGTTATGCATAGCTTTTCTCCTGCTGCTCTCAGAATTCTCTCTTTATTTTTGACCTTTGACATTCTGATGAGTATGTGTCTTGGAGTTGGTCTATTTGGGTTTTTTTGGATGGGAGTACATTGTGCTTCTTGGACATGGATATTTACACCCTACAATAGGGTTGGAAAATTTTCTACCATTATTTCTTCAAATATTCCTTCTGCCCCTTTTCCCTTCTCTTCTCCTTCTGGGACACCCATGGCATATATGTCTGCATGCCTTTTGCTGTCATTTAGTTCCCTGAGACCATGTTCAATTTTTTTCCATTCTTTTCTTCATCTGTTCTTTTGTATGCTCACTTTCAGAGACCCTATCTTCAAGCTCGCCAATCCTTTCTTCTGCCTCCTCAAATCTGTTATTATATGATTCCAATGCTTTTTAATTTCATTGATT
The DNA here is from genome assembly GCF_030445035.2 of Dasypus novemcinctus. NCBI lineage: Eukaryota > Metazoa > Chordata > Mammalia > Cingulata > Dasypodidae > Dasypus > Dasypus novemcinctus. The sequence goes on from NC_080675.1 coordinate 74,246,345, forward strand.
GTACCTTTCATTCCCATATGATCTACTATTTTTCTATGCATGCTTACAAATTTTTCTTTGTGCTCATCCAATGTCTTCTTAATATCCTTAATCTCTTTAGCCATCTCATTGAATTTATTAAGGAGATTTGTTTGAACATCTGTAATTAGTTGTCTCAACTCCTTTATGTCATCTGGAGGCCTATCTTCTTCCTTTAACTGGGCTACATCTTCCTGTTTCTTGGTGTGGATTGTAATTTTTTCTTGGTGTCTTCACATCTGTGTTACTAGAGTATTTTTTCTGAGTGCAATTTTTCTCTTTAGTTTAGGGCTTCCCATTGTTTCTCCCTTGCTGGTTGTGCAATAGGAGCCAAGCATGTAGTTGGTGCTGTAAGCTGTGGAGATTCAAGCTGCCCTCATTGCAGCAGGGACCAAAGAAACTTCTTCCAACTTACTCCTTTGCCAGGGGTAGGGACAGAGTCACAGCCATGTGGAATAATCCATGTGCAGTCTAGACTGTAGTTGCCCAGAGAGACTGATGAAGCTTCACATCCCTTTCTCCCCTGCCTGGGGCAGGGATGGAGCTGCAGGTGTGGGCAGCAATCTATGCAGTGTGGGTCCAAGATGACAACAGTTGCCCTGGTAGACTTTTGATTTTTCAGTCTATGCTAGCCAAAGTTCTCTGCAGTTATCTTTATAGGGTGGTTCAGGGCTCCTCAGCCTCCTCCCCACCTGGGGCTGAAGCCTAGGTAGGCTGCAGGCTCATCTGTGTAAAGGAAACTGGTTCCTGCCAACACTGAGAGTTTCAGTCAGCCCAGCTTCCCCTCAGGCTGGGGGCAGAGTCAGAATGGTATCTACTGGCCTTTCTGACTTGGGCTGGTTCTCATCCCAGCTGTTCCCAGGGTTATCTCTTCACCAGCCAAGTCTCCCAATCAATAGCCAAAATCGGCAGTCAACTGTGTCCTCCTTCCCTGTTTCTGGGAAATGGAGCTTCCAATTCCTATCACAGAAAAGTTCCTGGGGCTGTTCATGCTGTCAGAGTAGGATGATCACCGGCCTCCAGGGCTTGGCCGGTAATTTCCCAGAGAGGCTGGCGCAGGTCCCTGCAGCTTCCTCCCTGCTGGAGGTGGCACTGGGGTCTAGGCTAGAGCTCCAATATGATCTGGTTGGGAAGAAGCCAGTCCCCACCAGCACTGGGATTGTCAGTCTGCCCCACTGCCCCTCATGCCAGGTGCAGAATTAAGGTGGCGGCTTCCAGCCTCTTTCTGACATAGCAGGCTCAAACCTTAGCTGTTCTCAGGATCATACTGTAGCCCACTGAATTTCCTCATCAGTAGCTGAAATTGGTGCCCAACCTTCTCTTCCTCCCCTGTTTTGTGGAGCTTTCTATTCCAGTCACTGAGCAGCTCCAGAGGCGGCTTGAGCCTCAAGTGGAGGATGGGCACCGGCCTCCAGGGAGAAGAGGGCTCTACTTATGGGTCTTCTCTGCAGATGGGCAGTCTTCTCCTTCCACTCCCTCAAGGACATTGCAGGATGGTCTTCTGGCCTCCTGGAGCCCCCAAACAAGTGCTTCAGCTAGCTCCAGAGTGCTCTGGGTGTTTGCTAATTGCCCTATAACAATTAGGACTCTAGGAGCTCTTTACTCTGTTGCCATCTTGCTAGTTCTTTCCATTGTCCTTATTTTTATACTACTTTATTACTATCCTACTGCATGTAAACCTTTCCACAAGCATAGTTTTACATGTGATTAACTGAAACTCATGGTGGTTAAGTAAGAAGTTCTAGATAATAGAGCTGAGCTGTGGCAGAGTGCATGTACACCCTGGCTTCTGGCTCCATAGCACATTCTCTAGTCTTCTATGAGATGCTGCCTGGCACACTTACATTTACAAAAGCAAAATGTGCATCATAGAAAAGACCTGTAGTTGTAATCAAAAGTCTTGATTTTAAATTTATGCTTAAATGACTTGCAGATTATGTAACCTTAGTCTGAGATTTCAATTTATCATCCATATTGTAGGAAATCTGTCAAGATGAATGAAAAGGTTCCTTGATAGATACCGACACCTGGAAATCAGCATATCCAAAACAAACTTAATCATTTCCTCTTTAAAAACACTCTTCTTTTCTCCTCCCATATCTTTAAGGGCGTAACAGCCTCTTGTGATCCAAGTTTTAAGCCATTTTTCTTTGACTTCTCATTTCTCACCTTCATTTTTTTTTTTTTTTTTTTTTTTAAAGATTTATTTTATTTTATTTAATTTCCCCCCCTCCCCTGGTTGTCTGTTCATGGTGTCTATTTGCTGCGTCTTGTTTCTTTGTCCGCTTCTGTTGTCATCAGCGGCACGGGAAGTGTGGGCGGCGCCATTCCTGGGCAGGCTGCTCTTTCTTTTCACGCTGGGCGGCTTTCCTCACGGGCGCACTCCTTGCGCGTGGGGCTCCCCCACACGGGGGACACCCTTGCGTGGCACGGCACTCCTTGCGCGCATCAGCGCTGCACATGGCCAGCTCCACACAGGTCAAGGAGGCCCGCGGTTTGAACCGCGGACCTCCCATATGGTAGACGGACGCCCTAACCACTGGGCCAAAGTCCGTTTCCCTCACCTTCATTTTTAACCAGTTATCAAGTAATGTTAATTCATCTCTAAACTGCCTAACATAATCTTCCAGGTTTTTTTTTCACCTCTATTGCCAAAATATCTTTTCCTATTGCTTGGACAAACTGTAACTGCCTCCTTATTTCTTCATGCCAGAAAGGCTTCCAGAATAAGGTTTCTAAACTCTAAAGCCATGTCTTCAACCAATTTACAATATCTAAGTTTCATTACTTACTTGTCATGGTTATGCATCTTTCACTGATGCAAAATGAGATATTCTCTATTATGACACCTATTGTTCACACTGCCCTCTCAGCCTCTAATTCTTCCTATTATCCTTGTCTACATGAAAATTTAAAGTCAGGACTCAACTGCTACTTTTCTAATATATAACACTCATGATAAGTTCAGATAAAGATAACCACTTCCTTGCCTCAGTTCCTGTGTCACAATATTAAATTCTGCCTTGAAATATAATGACTTGAAATATAAACTTTTACTGAGTATGGAACAGCAAAAATAATACTGCATTACTATTTTCCAAATTCCTTACATCTTTGTGAATTTAAATTTGTTGAAGTCTGTTTTTCCTCCATAATTTTTATCTTTGTCATTTATTTTAATTTTGAAACACTCCTTTTAAAAGTCCTCTCTGGTCTTCTTATTATGGAAAGATTCACTTTCAAGACTGCAAGCATGAATGCTGGGATGTAAAAAGCAATTTCCAGTGAAGCACAGGAAACAATTAAGATGTGACTTTGAGAAATAGCATCAGTCAAACATAATTCTAGAACTGGGCAAACAAGACACTTCTTGTTTCTTTGGGGAGACTTTCATTGCCAGGTTTGAAAATGATAAAGTGTTCATCTCTGTGTAAAGAGGCTCATGCACCTTGAGCTTTCAGGTACAAAGTTGCCATATGTATACACCAACTTAGTCATAATTTTCTAGTTACTACTGTACATAAACTTATTATATTATTATATTTTTTCCCATTGGTGATTTTTATCTGTGTGAACAATATTTTCTTAAGTATATCTATAATGCAAGTTATAAATTAAGGCACCTGTGCTTCTCTATAAAAATTCTGTGACATTGCTAAAGCCTAGATAATTCAATTAAGTAAAATTTCAGTCAAAGTGGGATAAATAGCTAGAGATTTTGCTTTGGTTGATTTAATATTTGATTAATTTATTAGAACTTGTTTATTCTTTTAATATAATAATGTTTCTACTAGGACTGTTTTCTTAAGGTACCTGAATTAGATTTGATTTAGTGAGTAAACTTTAGCAATTTAGGTTTTTAAAAAAACCTGTCCATTTTCAGTTGTGAATTTTGCTGGAAGCAGGTAATACACAGTGCATAACACACTGCTAAAAGCAAATTGGATTTTAAAGTAGTATCATTTTGAAAATTACATTTGAATTACCATATCTCTAAACTAAATTTATAGGAAAATAAAATTAAAATGTAGAAGATGTATTATACAAGGGCAGGAAAAATATCACTTTATAATGCAGTCTTTCCACATACTTTAATATGGGATTTTAAAATGTGCATATGTTTGTGCATCAGATCATTCATAATACCCACATGTGTGAACTCTCAAATCATTAATATATTTAAACATATTTTTAAAAGATTAAAAAAATCAATATCTGAGAATTCTGCTATAATTCTCCACTGGTTGGTGTCTGGTTGTAGTATTATTTTCATCACCTATTTACTTGCAAAACCTGTAGAATCAGCTCCTCTAATTCATCCCAGTAGGTTCCCATGCATTAGCAGCAGGAGCAGAATTTGTTGCAGATTCAGTTATGGTGTCATTATGATTTATTTTCCTTTTTAACTTGAAAGTTACATTTAATGTGATCAAAACCTTTAAGATGAGAAGAAAATAAGCTGTCTTTCTTTGATGGCCAATGTCTATATATGTTCCAGACAACAAGACATCTAGAGCTAGCAAATATCAAAATGACTCTGAACCATATCAAATTCACATAGTCTTTATTTGGAAAAGGATTAATAATACTTTGTCAAAGTCAGCTATGAGGAAGTACCTATATATTTAATCAGTCCTGTATTCATGTAAATTTCAATTAATTGGTATAGCGCATACCAAAAAAAGTGTGGTTAATGCATTAAACCAAGCATGTTTTTGTGTACATATATTTTGTGTAAGATTTAAAAACATATAATACATATCCTTCAACATATTAGGATGAATTCTCTATTTTAAGATTTCATTCAAATATTAGCAAGGGCATGCTTCAAAGTGTTTTAGTCAAAAAGTATATTGCTGTGTTACACAGTCCCATGTCTTGTACAAGTCTTATAAACAGTGAATCCTGTAGTGGATGACAGACTGTGGTTTACAGAACAAATATGAGAACATTCTCTTGTGAACTATAACAAATAAATATTATTAAAACAAGGTGTTAATAATTGGGTGTGGCTGGGGGAAAATTCACCAAATATAAGATATGGACTATAGTTAGTAGTAATATTTTGATTATGCTCTTTCATCATTTGTAACAATTGTTCCACAACAGTGCAAGATGTTGGTGGTGGGGTGATGTGTGGGAGCCCTGTATGTTATGCATGCTTACTTTCTAAGTCCACAACCTCTATTATACACTTATTCTTTATATATGTTCATGTGTGAATGATTTAACTTCAATAAAAATTTTTAAAATGAAAAAAGTATATTGCCACAGAATACTTGGTACTGCTCAGATATTATTCTACTAAAATTGTTTGAGAAGGCAATATTTACACTTAAATTTCTTAAAATAAAATATATATACATACACACACACACACAGAGGAACAGAGGGACTTGCCACAGCATACTTGGTCCTGCTCAGATATTATTATACTGAAATTGTTTGAGAAGGCAATATTTACACTTAAATTCCTTAAAATAATACACACACACACACACACAGAGGCACAGAGGGACTTTAGTTTCAGCTCTGAAATATGAAGAGCTCATAAATGGTCACTCATCCTTATGTCAAGAAAAACTCGGACAAACTGAAAAGCAACAACATTTCTCAGAGAATTGAGAAATGAACTTAGGGAACTGAGGTTGCTGAGTTAACCATCACCCCAAAGTCTAGAGAGAGAGATGAATCCAATCAATCACAGCTGATATCTCCTTACCTGGAGCAAAAGCTTTTGGGGCCTTAATCCGGGAGAAACACTTAAATGATGGTTTTGTTCTACTGCTGGAGACTGAATATGGACTAGCATCAGACTGAGAAAGTCCTAGAGGCCTCAGCTTTAGGGGAATCCCATATTTTCATGGACTTTCCTTCCGAAATCCCATCAGGTTCTCATGGAGAGGATTTAAGTAAGAACCTCTGTAGCTCCAGCAAAGGAGAGGAAGACTAATATTGTGAAACACATCCAAAGAGCTCTCCATAAAAAAAAGCCAGAGCACAATTTTGAAACTTTGTCCTAGCTGATGGAAAAGAATTCCTCCCAACTACAGCCCCTGCCAGATTTACTTTTTCATCTAAGGGGACAAAATAATCAAGCAATGAAGAATGCCTATGATGGGCTCATCACTAGAGTCTACACAGACATGGAAGAAAGAGCTTGAAGATAGAACAAAAATTTCCCAAACTAAAATTCAAAGAGAAAAAAAGAATGAGAAATAAAGAATAGGCAAGGCCCATCAGACATTATGAAAAGTTACAATATACCTACCATTGAAATAGTAGAAGGAGAAAAAAGAAAGACTGGAGCAGAGGAAATATTTGAAGGAATAATGGCCAAACATATCCTAAAATTAATGACAGACGCTAAAGCACAGATCAGGGAATCTTAGTGAGCAGCAAGCAGAAAAACAAATCCCACATCTAGGTGCATCATATTCAAACAGTAGAACACCAAACACAAAGGTAAAATGAAGAAAAAATAAGCAAGGAAGAAGGATAAGAATTATAGCAGATTTCTCATTAAGAACCATGCAAGCAAGAAAGAGTTGGGCAACATAATTCAAGTGTTGAAAGAAAAAAGCAAACCAAGAATTCTATTTACTGTGAAATTAACTTTCAAAACTTAAGGAGAAATAAAGACTTTTTCACACAAAGAGGAAACTCAGGGAATTCATTGCTAGCAGACTTCCACTGCATGAAATGTTAAAAGAATGTCTTCAGGCAGAAAAAAATAATAATAATATAGGTCAGACACTTACATCTACAAAAAGAAAAGAAGAGCATCAGGAAAGAAACAAATGAAGGTAAAATAAAATCTGTAATTCTTCTAATCCTTAATTTGTCTAAAAGAAAATATTCTGTTAAAAGTAATAATAGTAATAATGTATTAGATGGATTTAGCTTATGGTTAAGTGAAATGAATGACAACAATCTATGAAGTGACAGGAGGAAGGAATCAGAAATACTATTACCAGCTATCTGTACTCACATGAAGTGGCATAGTGATTTTTGAAGGTGGATTTGATTAGTTACAAATATTGTAAAGTTTAAGAAAAACATTGAAAGAAATTTAAGAAAGTACAATTAATATACTGAAAGAGAAGATAAAATGGAATCATATAAAGGCAGGGAGGGAGAAGTAGAAACAAAGAGTAAGAAAAATGAATAGAAAAATTACAGATAATAGATATTAAACCAACCACAACAATAAACACTTTAAATGATCTACAAAAACCAATTTAAAAACAGAGATCGTCAGAATGGATTAAAAAGAAAAGTTAAAAGAAAATGAATAAAAATTTCACTTTACATATAAAGACTCAGGTAGGTTAAAAGTAAAGGGATGGAGACATGTATGGTAACAGAAACCAGGAACAAGCTCAAGTACCTATATTAATTTAAGCTAAAGCAGATTCTATCTGGATAAAGAGTGACATTATAGTTTCAACCATGTACCTGGCAATCTCCTGTGTTCACCAGCTTGCCCCCAATTCCATGGACCATCTGACCCATCTTCCCAACCATAGTCCCCCTCAAGCCTGCAAAGCCCCATCCAATAGTATCCCTATAATCCCACATTATTCCTTCACTACACAACTACTTACCTCCACTTTATCATAGATTTTACCCATGTGGGCATTGGCTCACAACCTTACTCCCCCCCCTCTATTTCCTATTAGCCTATCTTCCAGTCTCTAGTTCTCTGAGACAGCTTGATTTGCTTAATTCATATCAGAGAGGTCATGTAGTATTTGTCCTTCAATGCTTGGTTTGCTTCACTCAACATGAGGTCCTCAAGATTCATCCATGTTATGCCGTGTGTTAGTCCTGTATTCCTTCTTACAGCTGAGTAGTATTCCATTGTATGTATATACCACATTCTGTTTATCCATTCACCTGTTGATGGGCATTTGGGTTGATCCAACTTTTGTCAAGAGTTAATAATGCCACTATGAACATTAGTGTGCATATATGGGTTCATGTCTTTGTTTTCAATTCTTCTGGGTATATACCCAGCAGTGAAATTACTAGCAATTGAAATCTATAGCTAGTATTTTGAGGAACTGCCAAACTGCCCTCCACAATGGCTGGATCCTTCTACATTCCCACCAGCAGTGGATGAGTGTTTCCATCCTCTCCAACACTTGTAGTTCTCTGTTTTTTTCAGTAACTGCCAGTCTAATGGGTGTAAGATGTTATCTCATTGTAGTTTTGATTTACATTTCATGGCAGATGGCTGTGGAGTTTAGTGTCTTGCCCCTGGGCCCTACTTTGGAATTTGTTCTCCTGAGTGTGATGGAGTTGGATTCAGACGTGACTTCTCTACACATGCCTCTTCTGTTATTTTTACAGAAGATGTGGTTGGCCCTGGACTGGATGTATGCCCAGGAGACTTGAATCTCTGGACTGCTCATTTGCCAGCTGGGCCCTGAGCCTCAACTGAGTTGCAACCCCTACTCTCCAGTCCATTGGACTAACCCAGGTCAGCTAACAAGGAGGTGAAGATGATCAACTACCACACCAAGGAACCAAGAGAGTCTACAACTGCAAGCAGGAGAATCCTATTCATCAGCCATGTAGGATCTAAGTCTCCTCTCAGTTTCAAGGTAGAGTGGGCATCACTACCCCAGGGACCTCAGGAAGGAGGAATAAAATATGGATTAGAGTGGACTTACTGGTATTCTACTATAGAATTATTGTGACTTTAACAATGGAAGAAATTATATCATTGATGTGGAGACCTTGGCCGCAGGAGTTGCTAAAGGCAGGGAGAGGGGAAAAGAGATGTGATATGGGGGCATTTTGGGGACCTAAAGTTGTCCTGAATGACATTGCAGGGACAGATGCAGGACATTATATATCCTGCCATAACTCACTGAAAGAAATGAACATGTATACTATAATTCAAACTTTATTTATAATTACAAACTTTATTTATAATTACAAACTTTATTTATAATTACAAACTTTATTTGTAAATCACATGATTGTCTACCTAGAATATCCAAAATAATCTAAAAAAAAAAAAACTACTAGAACAAATAAGCAAGCAAGCAAGGTTGCAGTATACAAGGACAATATACAAAAGTCAAATATGTTTCTATATACCAGCAATGAATAATTTAAATTTGACATTAAAAACCACCTCATAGCCTTAAAGGTTATGTGTAGCCAGAAATCTATTCTTAGTCCTACTTCAAAGGACGTTTTAAAGTTTCATCCAATTAATAGAATATATAAAGAGTGTAGTCATCAGATCAGATGCACATGGATCCTGCAGAGGAACAACTGAGCATGAGATGCTCCCCAATAAAAGAGACCCAGAACTCCGGCCTTATAAAACCATATCCATGTTTTAGTCAAGACACATACAAAAATAATTATCTTTGATAAGTAATGAGGATTCTGTATTATTCAGGTTCTCCAGAAAAACAGAACCAACAGGATGAATCTAAATATAGAGATTTATTAGAAGGAATTGACTCATGACCATGGAGACTGGAAAGTCCAAATTCCTTAGGGCAAGCCACAAGCTGGAAACTCCAATGAAGGTGATTCTATGGGAAGGCTGACTGACTGAAATTGAAGCAGAAATTCTTTCTGAAATCTGAAATTCTCAGTTCTGGCAATTAAGACCTGCAACTAATTTAATGAAGAGACTCCATCTAAAGAGAATCTTGGAATACATTTTACTAACTATTAACTTTTGGAAAGTCTCTGGACATAATTTTCTTTTCTGATCACGTTAAAGCTTCTCTAAAATTTTCCAGTATTATAACAATTCTCAAATGGAGAAGTTGAACAGAGTTTCATTCTTTGTTTTTTTAAACTTTTATTAATTGTAGGCAGCCTGCTATCAGGACAGAAGGAATACATTTTGTCCATTAGTTTCAACTTTTTCAATAGCATAAAATTGCTCCCAGGCATATCATTACATATTGGTGTTCCTACTCATTTTCTCCTGTCACTAGAAGATACCACTTGATCTCCTGTCAGCACTCTAGCCTCCTTTCCATTCAACACATGATTAGATAGGATATAGGTCAGAGAGATACAGCTGCATGAAATTATACAATACATGCATCTGCACTGATTTTTGAGAGAATAGATTTTTGCAGTCCAATAAATCAAACCTGTGAAGCAAGCTTTATTCCATAATTATCATAATGTTCTGATGCCACCTGTGTACCAGAAAATAAAGGGCAAATACTTCCTGTCAATACTTAGATATTTTTCAAGTTTATTTCTTAATTCTTTTTGACTGTACCCATTTAAAGACAAGGTGTTTAGCCTCTGGGGAGAGTATCATTATGGATAATGCCAAGTACTGAAAGGAACATATTAAATTATACAGAGAGATAAGCTTATTAATTTTTGATATTCAGGCCATTTTGATATTTATAATTTGAAAAAGTTCTCTTATTTTTTTAAAAATTTATAATACAAAAATTGTCTCTAATTTCTAACATCTGAAGGATATAATTATAGGCTGTCATAAGAATTGTTATCAATGTTTGAAATGGATTAATTAGATACCATTTCTAGATGTTCATTTTAAAATATTTTTACATGCAGCTATTAAAATTGTGAATATTATTCTTCACTTCTTTTGATCAGATTTTTAAAAGTATATAGGCATATGTTCTCAGAATTATTAAAATTTATGTAAAACTTTCTATATTAAAACATTTTATATTTTTGCTGTTTTCACTACAGATGTGAGTTAATAACCAAATTATTAGCATAAAACAAATAAAAATGTTTTAAATCACAAAACATTATTTTCTATATAACATGTTATATTTAACTCATCAAGTTTTATAGATAGATACACACTATTTTTACACACATTTATACACACATTTTTATTCTTTTCAAAATAGCTGCACAAAAAGTCGTATGATATGAAAAATCTAAATGGTTGAATTATTTTGAAGTTAGTCTACAAGACACTGATATATTGATTAGCTCAATAAAAGTAGGCAGTTTGCGGTAAATATAAGTAGACTAAAAAACACCTTTTCTTAAAAAAAATGTTTAATTTGTCTGGCAGATCAGTCAATCTACAAAAATGATGAGCTTGTCCAAAATTAAACAGATCCTGAGGTGGATATACATTAGAACATAAAATATATAATGTCGCAAGCAAGAAAAAAAGAATAAATTTGATTTCATGAAAATTAAAAACTTTTGTGTATCAAGGGAAATATCTTGAAAGTAAAAAGACAATCCTCACTGGTCTTTGGCCTTGTACTTGGGGGTTTATTGCTCTTCCATTTGGGAATGCGACAGAGCTCCCTAGGATGGGAACTCAGCATTTCCTCAGTAGTCATGTGTAACTCTACCCACTATGTCAATACCCAACGAACATCCGAACATATCTATATATAGTATATACATGCCTTGGAGAACTCCCTCCCTCCTATGCATCTTCCATCAATGACACTCCACACCAGGGCTCCTCCCCTGCCTTAGTTGAACTCCTCTGTGATCTAAAACGTCTTCAAAAAAGAAGCCTAATATATTGCCAAATTCAATTCGTAGGAAAATGAAACTAGTAATGATAGGTTTAAAGATTAGAAATAGAATACATAATAATTTAGAAAAACTAAAGTAAAAAATAAATTGGGGTATTAGAAAATGAAAAATGTCATGAAAAATTTTTTTTCTGTTTTGCCTTTCATCACTGTAATAGGTGTTGTCCTGTATGTGCAGTGGCAAGGCAATCTCTTCCATTCCTTTCTCAGTGTGTACATCTTTTTTTTTTTTTAACTTTTAATTTTGTCTTCAAAAAAGTTTTAGATCACAGTAAAGTCACATATACCATATAGGGAACTCCCATATACCCAACATCAAACCCTTTTCCCCCTTTCTCAGCAATGATCTTTTCACATGTGGATGTACATCACATGTGATGTACAGATATTGAAATATAGCTACTAACCATGGTTCCATTATGGTTTACATTATGGTTTACATTTAGACTGTACACTTTTATAAGTTTGGCTTATGTTATGGCTTACATTATGGTTTACATTTTAGACTATACACTTTTATAAATTTTTGGTGAAATTTAACATGGCCTGTATCCATCATTGCACGATCTTGCAGAGCACTTCCATTGCCTCCCCTTACCCCCTCCTCCATCTATTCTATTCCTCTCTCCCCCTCCCCTTGGGGCCCACAGTGACAAACAAGCTTCAATGCTTGAAGGACAGCACTCAAAAATACTTGCAACAATGCTGAGGGCTTGACACACTAGTCTGTCCTCCCCCATTGGGAGCCACTCATGAGAGACATTCTTCCCTTTGTTTGAGAACATCAGGCCTCCCCAGGATGGGGGTACAACACCTTCCCACTCATTGTTTGGGTCCCCACCCACTGATATAACACATTGTGACAAGGTGAGCACTCACACTTTCCCTAGAAACCTGCTCCAGGTGCACCCTGTGCCAGATGCCCCCTGTCAAACACTTAAACCAGGAACCCTTACTTCTTATATTTTCTAAAGAGTTTTCTAAACATTATACTTTTAACCACATATCTGACAATCACCTGTGTACACCTTCTCCCCGCAACCTTCCCTCCAATTCCATGGACCATCTGACTCATTCTCCCAACCCTAGCTCCCCTCAAGTCTGCAAAGCCCAACCCAAATGTATCCCTATGCCTCTGTCTCATCCCTTCACTGCATAACTACTTACCTCCACTTTATCATAGGTTTCACCTATGTAGGCATTGACTCACAACCTTCTCCCCCCTGTTTCCTGTAAGCCTATCTTCCAATCTCTAGCTCCCTGAGACCGCTGGATTTGCTTAATTCATAACAAAGAGGTCATGTAGTATTTGTCCTTCAATGTATGGCTTGCTTCACTCAACATAATATCATCCTCAAGATTCACCCATATTATCCCATGTGTTAGTAGTGTATTCCTTCTTATAGCTGAGTAGCATTCCATTGTATGTATATACCACATTCTGTTTATCCATTCATTTGTTAATGGGCATTTGGGTCAATTCCAACTTTTGGCAAGAGTTAATAATGCCACTATGAACATTCATGTGCATATATCAATTCATGCCCTTGTTTTCAGTTCTTCTGGACATATACCTAGCAGTGGAATTGCTGTTTCATATGAATAGGGTGGAGCTTCCCTAACACCCCCAGCAGCACTTCCTGCCCCAGCCCTGGTCACTGGCTCCACTGCCCTGGGCTGCTGGGTCCTCCAACCTGTGGCGTATGGCCTGGCACAAGGCTAGTATTTTGAGGAACTGCCAGACTGCCCTCCATAGTGGCTGGATCCTTCTACATTTCCACCAGTAGTGGATGAGGATTCCCATTCCTCCACATCCTCTCTAACACTTGTTGTCCTCTGCCTGTGTGCTTGAAATTTCAACTAGATAGAGCTTCAGGGTCTCTAATAGTTACTTCCTGAGAGCCTCCATGTTGCTCAAATATAGCCCCTCTCTAAGCCAAATTCATCATTTAAATGCATTACCTTCCCCCCATGTGGGAGACAACTCCTGGGGAAGAGCTGCCCTGGTGCCCAGGGATTACTACCAAGCACCAACTGGTGATGTAACTAGTAAAAGACCTTGAATAAAATAGGGAAATGGTAAAGACAAATGAGTATATACGGCTAAGAGATTTCAAAATGAGTTGGGAGGTCGTCAGAAGAGTCACGCTTACACACGTCTCAGCAGGAGCCCAGAGACAGCCAAAGTAGGTACAACCCCAGGTAGTGGTGCTTCTGAGGGCTATGGAGACACCCAGGTCCTACAGTCATGGCAGATGGCTCTGGAGTTCATTGTCTTGTCAGTGGGCCCTGCTTTGGAATTTGTGCTCCTAAGTGTGATGGAGTTGGACTCAAATGTGACCTCTCTACACTTGCTTCTTATGTCATTTTTACTGAACCTGTGGTTGGTGCTGGGGTTGGTGTATGCTCAGGAGACTTAATCTCTGGACTGTCCATGTGCCTTGGTCCTGAACTTCAGCAGAGTTGTAACACCTACTCTCTGGTTCATTGGACTTACCCAGGTCAGCTAACAAGGAGGTGAGGATGGTCAACCACCATACCAAGGAACCGAGAGTGTCTACAACTGCAAGCAAGACTATCCCTTCCATCAGTCATGTGGGATCTAAGCCCCATCTCGATTTAGAGGTGGAGTGTATATCACCATCCCAGGATCCTCAGAATGGAGTAATAAAATATGGATTAGAGTGAACTTTTACTATAGAATTATTGTGACTCTACAAATGGAAGAATTATTATGACTCTACAAATGGAAGAAATTGTATCACTGATGTGGAGATAGTGGCCATGGGAGTTGCTGAAGGCAGGGAAAGGGAAGAAGAGGTGTGATATGGAGGCATTCTTGGGACTTAAAGGTGTCCTGAATGATATTGCAGGGACAGATGCAAGGCATTATATATCCTGCCATAACCCACTGAATGGACTGGGAGAGAGTGTGAACTACAATGTGAACCACAGCCAGTCACTGAGTGATTTTGTCCCAGAGGCCTGCACCTTTGCTCAAAAGGTCAATTCTGCGCTGTGATTTATGCGTAGACCTGAGGGTTGCACCAAGGCTGGCTTTCACCTGTGATCACATCCTTCCTGGGCTCCTTCTCCTCTCCTGCCCTGCAGGTTCCTCCTCAGAACACTCCTTTAATTCATAGCATGTACCTACAGCCCCACTCAGGCTCTGCTTCTAGGGATCTGGACCTGAGACAACGAAGAACATCCTTTGCTATTCAGAAACTCATTATTTCCCATAGAATGTAAATACATAAAATGTAAATGACAGGCAAATAAAAAATTATATCATTGATGTGGAGACAGTGGCCATGGATGCTGCTGGGGGCAGGGAGAGGGAAAAAGAGGTATGATATAGGGGCATTATCGGGACTTAGAGTTGTCCTGAATGCAGGACATTGTATATCCTGCCATAACCCACTGAATGGACTGGGAGAAAGTGTAAACTACAACATAAACTATAATCCATGCTGTGTAGCAGTGCTCCAAAATGTATTCATCAAATGCAATGAATGTGTCATGCTGATTAAAGAGGTTGTTGATGTGGGAGGAAAGGGGGGTTGGGGAGTGAGTTATATGAGAAACTCCTATATTTTTCAATGTGACATTTTGTGTGATTTATATATCTTTTTAAAAAAAGACAAAATTTTTAAAAATTTTAAAAATAAATCTGAAGAATGGGAGAAAATATTTGCAAACCATGTTTACAATAATGGTTTAATATATATAATAATATATGAATTTTTACAATGCAAAAACAAAAAGACAACCCAATTTAAAAAATAAGCTAAACACTTAAATAGACATTTCTCCAGGGAAAATATACAAATGGTCAAAAAGTTCATGAAAAAATGCTCAACATCAGTAGCCTTTAGGAAAAAACAAATTAAAAGAACAATGATGGGGAAGCGGACTTGGCCCAGTGGATAGGGCGTCCGTCTACCACATGGGAAGTCCACGGTTCAAACCCCAGGCCTCCTTGATCCGTGTGGAACTGGCCCACGTGCAGTGTTGATGCGTGCAAGGAGTGCCCTGCCACGTAGGGGTGTCCCCGCATAGGGGAGCCCCACACGCAAGGAGTGCGCCCCATAAGGAGAGCCGCCCAGCATGAAAGAAAGTTCAGCCTGCCCAGGAATGGCACCGCCCACATGGAGAGCTGATGCAGCAAGATGACGCAACAGAAAGAGACACAGATTCCCATGCTGCAGACAAAAGAACACGCAGCAAATGGATACAGAGAACAGACAACTGGGGTGGGCGGGCGGGCACCTGGCGGGGTGGGGGGAAGGGGAAAGAAACAAATAAAAAATAAATCTTAAAAAAAAGAACAGTGATATGCCAAGTCACACCCACAAGGATGGCTGTTCTTTTAAAAATGGAAAATAACAAGAGTTGACAAGGATGTGGGGAAATTGGAAATCTAGTGCATTGTTGGTAGGAATTCAAAATAGTGCTGCCACTGTGAAAAACAATATGGTGGTTACTCAGAAACTTAAATGAATATTTGACTAGGCAATCACACGTCTAGGTATAAACCCAAAAAGAGTGAAAACAGGGTCACAAATATATACCTGTACATCAATATTTATACAGCATTTTTCACAACAGCCAAAAACTGGGAAACAACCCAAGTGTCCATCAACAAAGGAATGGATAAACAAAACGTGGTATGTACACACAACGGACTGTGAGGGATGCTGCAACATAGAAGAACCTCGAAAATATTATGCTTAGTGAAATAAGAAAAATACATGAGGACAAATATAGTCTGATGTCACTAAGATGACTAGAAATAGCAAATATGCAGAGATAGAAAGCAGATAAGAGGTTACAAGAGATGGGGAAATGGGGGAGAAGGGATAAAATTGTATAACACAATGATTTTTATATAAATCTAAAACTAATCTTTCAACTATTTCAACAACTGCTTACATCAATAATCTTGGGAAAATCACTTTCAACAAAAGTTTAGGCTCCTTACTTTGGAGAAAGAATATCGTCCTATTTGTTTTACTGAGTTCATCTATCTAATAATACAAGACAGGTTTTACTATAACAAATATTGTGTTGGGAAATTCATGGCAGCATTCACAGTCCTTTTATTAATATTTTCTTCCACTACTCTGGAAAATATGTGTTCTTTTTTTGTTCTTGTAGTAATTTCCATAGAAATTCTAGCATATCTTCTAAACTTACCAATTTCTAAAATCAATCAATCCTAGTTACATGTTTACTCTTTTCTTGAGTGCTTTAGCTCCTATCAACCGTTTCTGACCTAGAGGCTGTTATTTGCATTTATTTTAGTTCTTTCTTATGTTACACAGAAAGAAATATATTACTTTTTATTTATATTTGTTTAGACTTATACTATATTTAAAGCTTCATTCAGCATACTTTCATGCATGTCAGGTCTTCTAGTTGAGATCACTTTTCTTCTTGTTTAATAACCTTTAAAATTTTATTTAGCAAGATTTTCTTGGTAACAAATTAAGTCTTGTTGTTGTTTTGTTTGCCAGTTGTTTTTTTCTTAGATAGCTTTAGTACATTGTGACCTGCTTTCGATTGACACTGTTGAGAAGTCAGCTATTTGCTCTTGTTATTCTTGGAGGTGAACTCTTTTCTTTCCCATGCTTCTAAGATTTCTCTTTTCCTTTGTTCTCCTACAGTTTCATTGTACATCTAGGAGATGATTTTTTTCAATTCTTCTGTCTTGGGATTCAGTAGAACTTCCTGAATATATTCAATTTTTACTTCATTGGGAAACAATTCTCCAAAGGTTTCTCTCTCATTTTTGCACATTTTGTAAAAAGAAAATGGCAGCCTTTTTCCAGATTATCTTTTTAGCATATTTTTCATTAGAGAAATTGTGGGTTAATAGAACAATCATGCATAAAATACAGTACCCATACCACCCTATTATTAAACGTTGCATAGCTGTGGAACATTTGTTATTATTGATGATAGGTATTTTTATAGTTGCACTATTAACTTAGTGTTCATTGCTTGTGTAGTTCCATAAATTTTTTAGTTTAATGCTATTCAGTTACAGTAAACATAATTTAACATCTCCCCATTTAATCACATTCAGATTTATATATTTCAGTGCTGCTAATTGTATTCACAATGTTGTACAACCATCACCAGCATCCATTTCCAAAATATTTCCATCATTCCATGTAGGAACCCTGTATATTTTAGGGTTTAATTTCCATATCCTCACCCAGTCCCCTGGTAACCTGTGTAGCAGTTTGATACTGTTTATGAATTTCAAAAATAGATATTGGATTATGCTTGTGAATTTGTCTGCCCTTCTGGACATATTAGATTATATTGGATTCAGATGTTTCACTTTTACTTGATTAAGTAATGATTAAGGTTTTGATTGAGCCATGTTAGTAGGGTGTGGCCCATGGGTGGGAACTCACAGAAAAACCACACTGCAGAGGAATGAGGTTGGGATTTGATCCTGGAGCCTGGGAAGTAAACACACAGAGAAGCAGATAAGTGAGGAAGGAGAGACGGCTCCATTAGACATGGTAGAGCCCTGGGAAGAGAGAAAAGTCATTCACCTAATAGCCTACAGCTGGCCTTGTGGAGAGAGCTGAGCTGCTGAGTCCAGAGAGAAAGAGCCCCAGGAAGACAGAACCCGGGAAGCCTGAACCCTTGCACCCATTAGCAGCCATCTTGCTCTAATAATTGGCAACAGACTTTAGTGAGGGAAATAACTTATGCTTTATGGCCTAGTAGCTATAAGTTTCTACCTCAAATAAATACCCTTTATAAAAGTTAACAGATTTCTGGTATTTTTCATCAGCACCCCTTTGGCTGACTAATACACCTGTGTTCAAAATTCTGACTCTATGAGTTTGCTTATTACAATTATTGCAAATCAGTGAGCTCATACAATATTTGTCTTTTTGTATCTGGCTTATTTCACTCAGCATAATGTTCTCACGGTTCCTCTATGTTTTGCATGTATCAGAACTTCATTCCTTCTTAAAGCTGAATAATATTCCATTGTATATATATATCACATTTTATTTATCCATTCATTGCTTTAAGTACGCTTGTGTTGCTTGCATCATTTGGCAATTATGAATAATGCCACTTTGAACATTGCTGTGCAAATATCTAACTCCCTGCTTTCAGTTCTTTGGGGTATATACCTAGCAGTGGGATGGCTGTGTCATATGTTAGTTCTATAGTTAGCTTCCTGATGAATTGTCAAACTGTCTTTCACAGCAGCTGCACCATTTTACATTCACACCAATAAAGAATGATTATACCTACTAATCATTTTCTGTTTTCTTATTATCTGTCATTGTAATGAGTGAAATGATATCTTATTGTGGTTTTAGTTTGCATTTCCTCGATGGCTAATGATGAGTATCTTTTCATGTGCTTTCTAGCTAATTTTGTATCTTCTTTGAAGAGATGTCTGTCCAAGACTTTTGCCAATTTTTTAATTAAGTGATTTATCTTTTTGTTGGTAAGTTGAAGGACTTCTTAATATATTCTGGATATTTAACATTTTTTTGATATATGGCTTCTAAATATTTTCTCCCATTGTGTAGGTTGTCTTTAAACTTTCATGATAAACTCCTTTGGAGTGCAAAAGTTTTAAATTTTAGTGAGGTGCCACTTATCTATTTTTTTCTTTGGTTGCTTGTACTTTGGGTGCAATGTCTAAGAAACCATTGCCTAAACCAGGTCCTGAAGATGATTCCTTATGTTTTCTTCCAAGAGTTTGATATTTCCGACTCTTACATTTGAGTCTTTGATGCATTTTGATTTGATTTTTGTATAAGATCTCAGGTAGGGGTGCAAGTTCTTTTTTTTTTTGGAAATGGATATCCAGTTTTCTCAGCACCATTTTTTGAGGAGACTATTCTTCCCCAATTGAATGGTCTTTGCCACCTTGTCAAAAATAACTTGACCGTAGATGTGAGAGTTGACTTTTGTGCTGCCAGTTCAATTAAATTGGACAACATGTCTGTCCTTGTGCCCATAATATGCTCTTTTGATTACTGTGGCTTTGTAATAAGTTTTAAGTTTGGAAAGTGAAAGTCTTCTACCTTCATTTCATCCTCTTAAAGAGGGTTTTAACTATTCAGGGTACTTTATCCTCCCATATTAATTTGATGATTGGCTTCTGCATTGTTGGAATTTGTATTTCATTGTGCTGAATCTATAAACTGCTTTGGATAGGATTGACATCTTAATGATATTTAGTCTTCCATTTATTTAGGTCTACTTTGATTGCTTTTGGCAATGCTTTGTAGTTTTCACTGTGCAAATCCTTTACATCCTCAATTAAATTAATTCTTAGTATTTGAACCTTTCAGTGGCTATTGTAAATAGAATTTTCTTGATTGTTTGTGATTGCTCATTGATTATGTAAAGGTACACTAGTGATATTTGCAAATTGACCTTGTAACCTGCCACTTTGCTGAATTAATTTATTAGCTCTAGGAATTTGTTGTAAATTTACCAGAATTTATTGAATCATGTCATCTGCAAATAGGGAAATATTTACTTCTTGTTTTCAAATTTGGATGCCTTTTATTTCTTTTTCTTGCCTAAATGCTATGGCAAAAACTTCCGATACAAGTTTGTATTACTAGCACTAGCGACAGTGGGCATCCTTATCTTGTTCCTGATCTTAGAGGGAAACCTATTAGTCTTTCGCCATTAAATAGCATGTTAGCTGTGGGCTTTTCATATATGCCCTTTATCAAGTTGATATAGTTTCATTCTATTCCAGTGTTCTAAGTGTTTTTTTTTAATCATCAAGAAAGTTGCTGTATTTTGTCAAGTGCCTTTTCTGCACTGATTGAGATGATTATCTGATTTTTTCCCTTCATTTTGTTAATATGGTGTGTTACATTAATTGACTTTCTTATATTGACCACCCTTGCATTCCAAGGATAAATCCCACTTGATCATGGTGGATAATTTTTTAATATGCTCCTAGATTTGACTTACTAGTATTTTGTTGAGTATTTTTTATCTATATACATAAGAAATATTGGTCTGTAGTTCTCTCTCTGTCTCTCTGTCTCTCTGTCTCTCTCTGTCTCTCTCTTTTGTTAGGAGGTACTGGGGATTGAACTCAGGACCTTGTACATGGGAAGAAAGCACTCAATCACTGAGCTATATCTGCTCTTTTTTTCTTGCAGGATCTTTATCTTGAGTTGGTGTGAGGGTGATGTTGGTCTCATAGAATGAATTAGGAAGTAATCCCTACTCTTCAATTACTTTGGAAGAGTTTGAGCCAAATTGAGTTAAGTCTTCTTGGCATGTTTGATATAATTCCTCTGTGAAGTCATCTGGTTTTGGACTTTTCTTTGTTGAGGGGTTTTTGATTACTGACTCAATCTCTTTACTAGTTACTGGTTTATATTGGGAACTTCTATATTTCTTCTTTGGTCAATGCATATAGTTAGTGTGTTTCTAGTAATTAGTTCATTTCATCTAGGTTACGTAATACATTGGTATACAGTTATTTATAGTATTCTCTTATACTCCTTTTAATTTCAGTGGTATTTTTAGTAATGTCCCCCTTTTTTGTCTGATTTCCATTATTTGTATTTCTCTCTTTTTTCCTTTGCCAGTCTGGGTAAAGGTTGGTCAATTTTAGTGCTCTTTTCAAAGAGCCAACTTTTAGTACTGTTGATTGCTGCTTTTATTTTTTCTAGTTCATTTATCTCTGTTCTAATCTTTGTTATTTCCTTCCTTCTTTTAGTGATGTTTGCACAGCAAATAGTTTTAGAATATAGAGAATGCCTCCCTCTAGGCCAAAGGACAGATTTGTTTCCTGACCAAGATCATAAAGATAACGTTGAGCAGGTTTACTGGTATAACCTTTAAAAGTTTGGGTTCCATAAACTTGGGGATGCTCAGATATCCCACAACCCACTGTGCATAGCTTATTCCTGGACAAGCTTCTGTATCACCTCCATTAGATTGTAGGACAAGAGAAACTTATGTAAAACACAAAGCTCAAATTGCCTATTTTACCAAGAGTAATAAAGTCATTTATCTCTAACCCACTAGTGTTATGTCTTCTGTCTACTTCTGTTAAACTGTGGCAGGCAAACTTATTAGCTTGAAATAGGCAGGCAATATCTCAGAATGTCACAGTTCTTGACAGACTTTTATTTGTTTTGCAGAATTCTTAGCCACTATTTCATTCTCTTTGTCACATCTCTTTCTTCTCTTCTTCTGGTACATCAATTAAATATTCTTAGCACTTTTTACTCTACCCTTCTTCCTTGATATTTTTCGTATATTTCATCTTTTTTCTTGGCACATTACAGTTAATGTCTTTAGAAATGTCTTCCAGTTCATTAAAACTGTAATCTAAAGGGTATTCTTTAGTTCAATGTTGAGATAACAGACCATTTTATTTTCCAGATGGATGCAAAAGAAACTCTTACATACAGTGATTACTCTTTCTTATTAGGAAAACAGGATTATGAAGAATAGGGAAACTTTTGCTTTTCATTTTGCTTTATGCATTTCATTTTATATATTTCTGTATGACTTGAATTTTTACCATATGGCAGTCTAAGATGACTTCCCATAATTCCTGCATCTGTATTTGTAAGCCTTTACATAATTCCCTCCCTCCCACTGAATGTGATAAGACCTGTGTCATGCTTCTCATTAAGAGAATATGTCAAAGTTATAGGATCACTTTTCCATGATTACAGTATGTTATATAATATTTTCTTTTTTTTTAAAGACTTTATTTATTTATTCCCCCACCCCCACCCCAGTTGTCTGCTCTCTGTGTCCATTCATTGTGTGTTTTTCTGTGTCTGCTTTTATTCTTGTCAGTGGCACCAGGAATCTGCGGCTCTTTTTGTTGCACCATCTTGCTGTGTCAGCTCTCCATGTGTGCAGTGCCACTCCTGGGCAGGCTGAACTTTCTTTCACACTGAGTGCTCTCCTTACAGGGCGCACTCCTTACACGTGGGGCTCCCTATGTGGGGGAAACCCCTGTGTAGCACGGCACTCCTTGCGCGCATCAGCACTGCATATGGGCCAGCTCCACATGGGTCAAGGAGGCCCTGGGTTTGAACGTGGACCTCCCATGTGGTAGGCAGACACTCTATCCATTGAGCCAAGTCCGCTTCCCTAAAATATTTTCTAGTAGGCTTATAGTAGAGTGTCTCTTTCTCAATTTACTGCCTTAATAAAGGAAACAGAGGTCAGTGTGACTTTGATTTGAGAATGGCCTCTAGACAAGAGCCAACAAGAAGTTAAGGCCCTTGGTCATATACAACTGTAAGGAAATATTTTCTGTTACAAGCTGAGTGAGTGAGCTTGGAAGCAAATTTGGTACTAATTGAGCCTCCAGATGAGAACCTAGTTCTAGTCAATGCTTTGATTGCAACCTTGCAGAGGATCCAGATAAGCCATGACCAGACTCCTGATCCACAAAAACTGTGAGATAATAAATGTTAGTTGTTTTAAGCTGCTATGTTCATAATAATTTGTTATGTAGCATGGAATATATTTCTAAAAGTTACATCCTCATGTTTTGATAGGACCATAACATTTTAAGATTTTTACTTCAATAAATGTTTTTCATGTCTGCAATTTGTATTTTATCCTTTTTCAAATAAGCTTGATCATTATACAATCTGTTTTCCTTTGTTCATATTTTTAATCCCTCCTTTCATTTCTTTTAAAGGTACTTTTTAAAAATACTGTGTTTGCTATATCTCATATCTCACATTATTATGTGTCTGAATTTGCTTTGTGTTGCTTCTGCTGGATCCTGCTCATGACACTTTGTTTTCTTATGAGTTTTCTGATTTCCTATGAGTGAGCTTACATTTCATGGAAAGTTAAATATGTAAATTATTTGAGGTCTGTGTAGAAGTGGGTTTCCCCACAGAGGCTCTGCTTTTGCTTCTCCCAGGCAACTGGGGTCACTATGAATTCAGTCACTTCAAATTAAATTCAAAGCTTGAAGCTTTTAAGACAATTCAGGTAGTGAAATTTCATGTTATGGCTGGTTCATGGTTATCACTCCCTTTCAGTTTTTTTTAATCAAGTTTTTAAGCTAGTCTTTCTACCAAAAGTTTTGAAGAAATTTTCTGAAATATTTCCTCTGCTTCACCACACATTTATTCCCCAATTTATGGCAGTCAGTCTCTTTCCCAAAATTCTTCTGAAACTATATTCTTTAGGGATACCAATGAATTTCATATTTGAAATCACTGACTTCTTTTTCATAGGTCAGTATTTTACTGCATTTACCGCTGCATACCACTTTTTCCCTTGCCTTCTGTTCAATACTCTTCCTTGTTCCTCCTGTTAACTGTCTCCTTATATCTATCCCAATATCCTTTCCTTTGCAGTCTCTGTTTGTTCTAATGCTTTCCTTAATTATTCATGTTTTCTCAGAAAGTTCACCTGTATCTCTTGGCCTTTATATTAACATAAGTTGATGATACCTAAATCTATTTACTCCAGTCCTGACATAAGCTCTAAGCTTCACACCTATATCCATGAATAGCTCTGTGTATTTTAGCTCTTCTTAGATTTCTACCTTGCACCTAAAGTAATTCAACACAAATTCACTATCTGCTTCTCAAAGTATGTCACTTCTCCAATAACATATAATAAATCAATAATGTTCAATAATAATAATAATATGTTTGATAATAATATTAGATACTACTAATTGATGCTTATGCAGGTAAATATGATATGGTAGGTATATCTCTCAGTGGTTTATATACATTAAGCTACTTAATCCTAAAAAGAATATAAAGATTATCATTATTTCCTCATACAAATAAGAAAACAGACCCAGAGAAGTTAATTATTTACCTAAAATTACACAGCCAATTACTGGTTGATCTAGCACTCCCTGTAGCTCCAGCATCTTTTTTTGTTGTTTGGTTTTCCCATAAACTCCCAGTTAATATTATAGGTCACCACTCTGTTCTTCCCAGACACACATATACATACATGAATTCTATATCTAAATTCTCCAAATAGCAAACCTATCATGGAGCATATTGATCAATAGAAATAAATTAAATTTTATCACAACTCCTAAGTCCTTAATTCTTACTGCTAGACTAATTAATGTGTTGGAGGTAATTAAATCAACATAAATATCATAGTTAGATTTCATGAAAAAGATCAGAAAATGTTATGCCCATTAATAACTTCTGTAGCTATTCAAGCAAATATAATGGAATAGGGATAATTAAATCTTGTGCTTCGGGCAACAAGTGGGTTTGCTTGAGGAACAGTAAAGAAAACATGCCTTTATTCTCTGCCCTAGGGAGGATAGTTGAAAAACTGACTAGGTATATTAATGGGGCAGTAGAAAGGGCACCATCTGCTCTTCTCTGAAATATAAGAGCTTTTTGACTGAGGAAGAATTAACTAATTCATATCTGATATTAAATTATAATAACAGTTACAACATGGTTGAAAGCTTCTGTTTTATTAGTTTTTTAATTTCTTCTTAGTTTTAGTTTACTAAAAGTCATACAAAAATTTTTAAGCATTATACCTCACAAATGCGCAAAAGCTAGCATTTTTGAAATGCCTAGAAGGAAATGCTTTTAATGATTTTTAGTTTTTTTCAAAATTGATTTAAATGTTGTTGAATAGTCAGAGTAAAAGCTTCCTTTTCATTCCGCGTTTCCCACAGCAGGCTGAATCTGAATTATCAGTGGACTTTTGCATGCAGCAAAAAGAAACCTGTAGGTATGGGTCTAAAATACCAAACAAGTTACAGAGTGAAAATCCTTAATTATAATTCATAGAAAGGGGAATTCTTTTCAATCCTTGAAGAATAAAGATGTTCTAGTATTTGCAGCAATTGCCTGAGTGGACTGTATAGATGATTCAAAGTTAATGCCTGAAAAAAGATGATAATTTCTAACTTTAAAAATATTACTGCTTACAAATTTACCAACTGCCCCCTTAGTGGTCTCATATTACTAATAACTGAGTTTTAATAGGCTGAAGAACTCTAATTACAGTTCTCAGTTTCAGGTTGTGAATGTATTTTTTAATTTTAATACCTCCCTAAAATTTAATTTTATTCCTATCTGTCCGTACTTTTTTCCATGCCCTGGGCCTCTGTGCTCTGCCTATTTGCATATTTGAATTAATGCACCAAATAATGTTTGAAAGTATAATCTTATTAAATGCCTTTAAATCCAGCATTTCCCCTGACTGGTTAGACCTTATTAATTAACCCATATGTTATCAAAACCTCATGCTGGCTGCCTACTCAGTTGTCTCTTGGGGTCAAATGGGCTAACTCATTCTCTAGATTAACAGGGTACTATAGCAGTGCAATTTATGTGACTTTAGACCTCTAAGCTTATTTTTTGAGTAATACAAAACACCATTCATGATAGAATTTTCTGGTTGACTAATTACTAAGAGCTGACAGTTTTTGAGCTGAGGATTTTAAATCTCATTTTCCCACCCCTTTGTCACAAACAAGTTATTGAGAACCATGAAATGATTTATTTATATATACAATATGCAATAATTAATGGTGACAAAAAAAAAACTTTATTGGGTATAATGGCTTAAGGAGAAAGGAACTGAAATAGCCAATAGTTAACTAAATATAAACAGTAGTCATTTCAATAAATAGATATAGGTAAGGTACTGGTTATCTTATTTGAGAGAAAGAGATAAACATCATGTGTAGATGTACTATAAACTGGTTTGTCCTGCCATTTATAGGTAGGAAATAATTAGTGAAGAACTGAAGTATCAGACTACTGTTTACATGATGCACATCTAGAAGATACTATCCTTCTCTGCCTCAAATAGGAGCTCCAAACCAGAGATAATCTCCATTGGTATTTCAGAGGGAAAAATAGCAATTGGGCCAAAGGCTACAGTTACTATAAAGGTTAATATTTCTTACTCTAAAGGAAAAGAGTATAGATAGGCTCTTCATAGTAAAATAGCTAAGATTTAAATATGACTATCTTCTGAAAGGACTAGCCTTTATGGGTTTCTGGGCCTATTTCCAGATAAGCCTATTTATGGAATATTTGCCTTTACCCACTGATGGAAGTTTTCTTATGCATGAATCTATAAGAGAGAACTGAAATGAGCGCAGCTGTACACTTGACGTTAAAAGACAGGAATTCAATATCAAGACTCCCTTCCGCTAAGGTCTGAATAGGAATTTCTGGCAATGAGGATTCTAAAACAAGGTCCCTTTCAAACTTCTGAAATGGGTCTTAGAGAAATAGAACCCAGGGCAAGGTTTTGAGTTTGTCATATTTTGTCAGTGATATTAACCTACTAAAATCCATTTTGCTTCTTTCAAAAACAGATGTAACCATATGTTTTCATTTACCTATTAAGTGAATAAAAGCAGCTCCTATTTTATACAATTAGGGCCTATAACACAGATTTACATATTCTGTTCCCATGAGTGTTGGGTTTTTTTTATGTGTGTGTTAAAATTAAGGAGCAGGCCCTTTTAAAACTTTTGATCATATGTATCTAAAAGAAATGCTCCGATGTTGACTAAATGGGTCTGTAATTTTAATAATTAAAATAGTGTGATTAATAGGACATTAAAAGTGTGGTTACAGCATTTTTATACAAAATAATGGTTGAATAGTTATTTGCAAAAAATTAAAAATAGAAAACCAAAATATTTATTGCTAAACTATTTTACCAGATTAGCAAGTGAAAATTCTTAATCGATGTTTTCAGGAATAGTTTCAAAGAAGAAAATAATGTCTAAATTATTTCTCTAAATATAAACTTCTTTTAATTAATAATATGTTATTCTTGTAATTAGTAATATAAAACATATAATATCTAGAATTTAAAGTTGAAATTAGCAGATATCACTAGCAAAGTCATACAAGTAAATCATAATGTCATTAATAAGATATTCTAATAGCCTGAATTTTTGTATTCATGGTGGAATTGTGTATAAGAACAAAATTAAAGTTGGAAATTTCATCAACTTTAAAACACTTTGTGAGTCGTCTTGACTCTATTATATCAATGAAGATAGTTTTTGAATATGTCAAAAATAGGTTTATAATGAATTAAAAGTTGTGATTAAGTTAATCAGAATATGGACCACAATATAACAAATCACTAAAGTGTACCAACACAGTATTCAGGCTTTGCACATAGTTCTTTATGTACTCATTATAACAATATTAGTTGCATATTATTACTATCATTTTAAATATGAAGTAAGATCAAGAACTAGTTTCTTGTTTCTCTATACAATATACTCTTTTTTCCTTTTATTTTTAGAGAAACTTTAGATTGCATAAATGTTACATGGAAAATGCAGGGGATTCCCATATAACTTACCCTCCCCCACACACATTTTCTCCCATTAACAACAACTTTCAAATTTGTTACAATTTATAAACACGTATTGAAGCATTGCTACTAACCATGGTCTATAGCTTCCATTATAGTTTATACTTTGCACCACACAATTTTATAGGCTTTGACAAAACATATAATGGCCTGTATCTGTTATTGCAATGTCATGCATAACAATTATAATGTCCCCAAAATGCCCAATATTACACCTCTTTCTACTCTCCCTCCCCTCAGAACCTTGGTGACCACTGCCTTTATATGAATATTACAAGTTCTTCTATTGCTAGAATAATAATAAATCTACTTTGGTCCATAATTGCAGTCCTCCTTTATATTTGTTCATTCCTCAGTCTTGAGGATTTTGATATGGTGATGCCCATTCTACTTCCAATTGAAAGAGGGCTTAGAGCCAATGGGGCAGATGGATGGAATTGCCTTGCTTTCAGTTTAGAGATACTCTCTCTTCTGGGATGGTCATTGTCAACCTTAATCATTTTATTAATTGTCCCAGGTGAGTCCACTGAACTAGAGAGTAGGTGTTGGCTGCAACTCTGCTGAGATTCAGGGCTCAACAGTATATGAACACTGTATGTGAGACAGACGACCCCAGGAAATCGGGACCCTGTTGGTGAACCGTCTTGGAATGTATTATCTCCCCAATGTATTAGAGTTAGACTCATTCATAATTTTCCCACACATGGTTCTTCTGACCCTTTTATTTGAACCTATAAATAGCACTATACCCATTAAATATATGCCCGAGAGACTTACAATATTCCCTTAACCACCAGGCTATGGTTTCATATGTATACATATGTCTTCCTGGAAGCATCTGAAACTTCCTCCTTTCCTTGTCATAATGCCTGCAAAAATTTCATCTCATCATGAATTGAAGTGCAACATTCAGGTTATCATGATGTGCCTGAGGCCTAGATGGAGTTCTTCTTGGTCTGTAATTAAGGGTGTGATTTACACATTGCTTTGAGTGATAAAAACTGATTATCTTCCTCGGCAAATCTAAAAATCTCTTCTACCCAGTGAAGAAAACATTCTGAAGAAGCATCAGATCCCCTAAAGAAGTGAACTGTATATTAAATTTGTGACTGGATGTACCAATTTCAAAAACACAAAGTATTCTCTAGGTAAAGATATCCTCCAATCATCCATCACTGAACTATTGGTGCTCCCATTTCAAATAAGTGTCTTGGATTTTTTCCCCTTAGTTTCCATAATCTTTAGAAAAAAAAACAGTCCAGTAGATGGGGATGAACATTTCTAGGCACTAGTGCACTAAATCTTAGGAAGTCAGTAGAAGAATGGATTAAAGAGAGGTATGGGAGATTAAAACAATTACCACATGTACTTCACAATATCACCTTCACCCACCTTCAAGCCTTAGGTAATAAGGAAAGATCTGAGACAACAAAACCTATGTGTTACTAGGGTGCATCAGTTCCGAGATAGGGACCATTGGATTAAACACCTTTTCTCTTTCTTCTGCCTATGTGACTTCGGGAAAATCACTTAAACTCACAAAATCTTGATTTTCTCACTTGTAAAATGATGATAATAGAGTATGTAAATCATAGGGTTGTAGAGATTAAATGATTTATATAGTCAGTAACTTTAGCCCAGTACCTGTTTAAAACAACAACAACAAAAAACCGAAAAATTAGTACCACACTCTTTCTCTTCCTTATCTTTCCTCCTCCTTATTCTCTTCTTCCTGTTTTCCTCCTCTTCCCACCTCACTCTTTTCCCTCTTTTCTGTCTTTCTCGTACTCCTGTTTTATCCTCAGGAATACAGTTTCCTTCTTAGACATTGGATGAAATAAGGATGTGATGAGCACACAAAATGAACTGTGGAAGAAAAATAGTGAAAACAATGTTCATCTGAGACTTAGACACACACATATCTAGAGATTTAAATATAAGACTGAATAAGTCTTAAGATCTGTACAAGGAAATGTACAATATCATTGGAGCCAAATATGGAAAACAGAGTTGTGGAATATCTTGGTGTTAATGGTTTTGCAAGTTTATTTATACATCTATCTATAAAGCACAAAAGGTGAAAGAAATGTTTAACTTTAAATAATTGCTTAGCTTTAATCTTTTGGTTGCCCTTGTTCTACTTGCTCTACTTGATAAACAACTGAGAACACATTGGAAAAAATGCTGAACTATGTATCCATTCCCAAAAGTTTGAATTATGGCCAGTCTATTTCAACTCTTTTTTTAAATAGCTAGAGTACAAATGAAACAAACAGATATATTTTACTGATATTGAGTTCCATAAAAAGCAGATTTGTTTGTATATATGGAAAAGGGACTATTGTGAAGTGCTTTCTGCTTCATAAAATGCAGATTTTATACTGCTGAGTATAACTATGATGAAAAAAGATAATTACACAAGTGCTTTAAACAAATCAGAGATTTATTTTCCCATATTATAAAAAGGCAGAAGGTAGGTAGATGCTGACATTTACATCAGTTGGTCATAGTTGTCAGAGCCCAGGACTGAGATAATCTTAGCTTTACCTTCAAAATGTGAAGACAGTGTAGACAGAAGCTAAAACTCCAGTCCTCACATAAATATTTGAAGCAGGAAGAGAAAGGAGTGGCCAAAAAAAAAAAAAAAGGACTAGATCAGCTTACTCCACCACTTTTTTAGGGTCCTTTCCTGGGAATTCCACTTATACATCATTTATAAAAATTTTATTTATTTATTTTTTAACGTTTTTTTCTCTATTTTTTTCTAAATGTTACATTAAAAAAATATGAGGTCCCCATATATCCCCACCCCCCTCACCCCACTCCTCCCACATCAACAACCTCTTTCATCATCAGGGGATATTCATTGCATCTGGTGAATACATTTTGGAGCACTGCTGCACCACATGGATAATGGTTTACATTGTAGTTTACACTCTCACCCAATCCACCCAGTGGACCATGGCAGGACATACAATGTCCAGCATCTGTCCCTGCAGTACCACCCAGGACAATTACAAGTCCTGAAAATGCCCCCATATCATATCATTTAGCAGTACTGTGTCAGACGGCTTTCTCTGTCTCATGCATTCATGGGAAATATAAATGTTTAAAGTTTCTTGGTGCTTGCAACAAAATTGGAGTTGGACTAGGAAGGTAAGACTAATTATTGTGTAGGCAGCAAGAAATCTGTCATGTAGTTAACATCTTTGGCTCTGCAACATCCATGCAACAATAGACGTACACATGCATATCTTCCAATTAATAAAGCAACATCCATGCAACAACAGACAGACAAATGCATAGTTTCCTATCAATAAAGCATACTTCCACCTTTTCAAAGAAAAGAGCCACAATACCTTATGTGATTGGCATCCAGGTCAAAATGCAGGATGTCTGGGTGGAGTTTAGTCCTTTCAATCAGATCTGGAAATGTTTGTGGTTTGGTGACCTACAAACTGAATTACAAATTACTTACTACCAATATGTTCAAAAATAATGCAGGTAAACAAGAAAATAAATTAAACTATCCCTGAAAGTGGAGGGGTATGGGAAATTCACAACACTTACTGATCTACAGTAGTTATAAAATCCTTCTGTGGATAAGTATCAAGGATCCCGTGCCTTGTCAGTTCAGTGCAGAAATTTTCTTGGTTATTCAACCTGGCAATCCCTTGTTCTACACAGAATATCTCTCTTAAATGTTGTACTTAAAGGCAGAGTTTGAGAAGTGTTTTGGAAAGAATAGCCTTTAGGTTGAGGCTGAGCTGTGTTAGCAGCATATCCCCTCTTGGTGTCAGTACAGAGACCTGGAATTCTGGGTTTTCAAATCACTGGTTCTTCAGCCTCAAAGAGAAGATCATAACCAGATAACACTACAATTGAAAACAAATAAAAAATTGGTTAAAGACAACAAACTTCAGGATTTAAAAGAACAAGATCCAATAGAAAAGGGGAGGAAATTGAAATGTGACCCATATTTCCTCCATGGCATATGAGAATTTCCAGTGCTTTGAATAGAGGACAAGTATATAGATGACCAGATGAGGTATATATGAGAGTTTCGTTGGACTGTGGAGAAAAGGATTAGCATTCAGGAATTCTGAAATGGCAGATATTTGGGGGACCATAATCCTGGAGAAGAGGGAATCACAGTTGCTTTGAAATTTTCCATTCAAGTTCTCCTCAAAGCCTCAAATATGAGGTACAAAATGCTGAAAACTCAAGCACAAAGGAGCTCTTTATCTGAACAGAGATTTTGATGATCTCATGGAGCTGGGGTGAAATAAGTCAGATTCCTTGGCCAGAAAGACAGAAGGTGCTTTGTAAAAACCCCAGTGTTCCAATTGTGACATTGGAAGAGTTATGCCATAGGAGTAAATATTAGTCATAGAAGTAAAGATGCCTAACATATACTTTGAATTGTATCAAGACAATCTACATTCAATCTCTCCCTGTGGGAAGACAACTCTTGTGGTTAGGAGTTATGTACCCCCAGAAAAACATAGACTTAGTCCTTTCCTGTGGGTGTGAGCTCTTGTAAATGGGGTCTCTTGATTACATGAAGGTGTGGCACAGCTAAGTAGGGATGGGTCATAATCCTATTACTGAAGACCTTGTAGGGAAGGTCACAGAGAGAGAGAGGGTCAGAAGAGGCAACCAGAAGCTGAAAGGCAACAGAACTTGGAAGCAAAAGGAGAAGCCAGGAGAGGCTTCCATGTGCATTGCCATGTGGCAAAGGAGCCAAGGACCAAGGATCACCAGCAGGCAGCCCCAGAACATCAGTCTTCAGGAAAAAAAGCATCACCTTGATATGTGTGAATTTGAACTTCTGTCCTCAAAACCAGGAGCCAAAAAATTTCCCAATGTTTGAACCAACCCATTGTGTGGTATTTGCTTTGGCAAGAAATAAACTAAAACAGCAACCAAATCTTTTCAAGGAAATTAAGATGATAATATTATTATACAGGATCTCCAAAATTTTTCACATACAATGTCATTTAACAAATACCAGACATGGCAATAAAGGGTAAGTTTAAGAGGCTCTATGAATTTCACATAAATCTATTAGCCCATGTGTTGAATCTTTATTTTCAGTTACTGAATGTTGCCATTACAGATACATATGAAATTTCATGGAGCCTCATGAAACTACCTCTTGATGTTTCTATAAATTTTGTAATCTTTCTTACCCACTATACCACTTTGATCCCAATTTCATGTGTACTATTCCTTTTTCTACTATATCCTCATAATCCTTCTGCATTTTCTATCTTCTTTTCCCTCTGTTCTCTAGTCTTCTTTTTCAATAATATTCTCATGTGATTCAACCCAATGGACTAAGAACTGTTATTATTCTCAATATATGAGGAAGCTGAGAATCAGAGTTTAAGAAACCAACAACCAGTCACAATCACAGAACTACGATTCAAACCAGATAGTTTGGCTCTAGATTCTGTCGTCCTAATATTATTCTATGCCTACCTCTCTCAATATAAAGCAATAAGACTCTCAGTATATAAAACAAAGACAGGGCAAAAATATTTCAACCTATCAATTTCAGCTGTACATGGTGTTTTGTGTGTATATGTGCAATTATTAATTCTGTATGTTCATATTTTATTCTTTAAAATATTTCCAAAATTTTATAAGCATTAGTCTTACTAGAAAACACTTGTAGGAAAAAAGAAAATGAAAATCTGGAGTGATATAAAAGTATTCACTCTTACTAGCAGTTACTATCAATAACTAGTTTATAGCTATAACTGCAATGGTCAATTTTGGACCAAGCAGGTACCTCTACTCTGGTTCATATCATCCTACACAAATATTATTTTATAAAAATCTAAAAATTTTGGTTTAATGTGAATAAATTTTAGAAGATTTTATAAATATATACAATAACCTTCTACCCAGCAGAAAATGGTTATTTTAAGGTTTATCAACCATTCTGAAATACTGCATTGTTATAAATTTTACTGGAGGTAACAATTTTCTCATTGTACTTTAATGGCCTCAGTGAATAGTTCCAGTGCATATCCAGTATACTACCATCACATTGTTAGAATTGAATTAAATATCAGAGGGTGACATACTTCCAAAAAATGATATTTTAACAGGTTTTATCTGCAACGTTTTGAAATGAATCACTTAAATATATTACTGCAATAGCACTAAACATTTGATAATACTATGCTTGCTAACTTAAAACCACAGCAAACTGAGAGCAAGTTTAAAAAAATGCACTTAGAGAAAAAAGCAAAATCTATCAACTTGCATAGTAGGAAAAAAAAAGAAATTGTTTGAGGATGAAATCACATAATGTTATAACTGTGACTGGTGTCACAGGGAGAAACCTTTGGAGATATAAAAATTCTGCAATAGATCACTTAAGCAACCCCTATATCTGCAGCAGCTTTGCTTTTCTCAATGGTACTGCCATAACTCACTCCCATTGATAAGGCACATAACTTCTCAAGCCTATACTGTGCAGAAACTAGTAAGTCATTCTGATCATGATAGGAAGAGAAAAGCTTTGGTCCACAGAACCTCTGATTTACAAACCAGAGATCCACTGGTTTTCCAAAAACAATGCAAATACTCATTCCATCAATCTACACATTTGTTGCATTTTAATATTATCAAACCAGGCCAGAATAATAATCAAACAAGTTGTAGGTGTAGTGAATAATAGGCAAAATTTTTATTTAGTTAATTTTAGTGTTTTTTTTTCCATTTTTCACAGGTTGAATTATAGGACCCAGGCTAGAGAGTTATAATATACTAAGGTGGCCATTCAACGCTGAACAAGATCCATTACCTTTATCTTTGGCAATATAATACTTTTTACTTTTCCTTGGAAATTTTGTTTTTAAATAATGTTTGGGTATAGTTTTAGGACTCCTTCTTGAACATCACATAGAAATATTGTATTTTTAGAATGGTCAGAACATTCTACAATGTACATAAAATTTTGGCATACTATTTCCAAGGGGAACATGAACTTCGTTTAATAAATATCTCTCTTACAGAGAGAACTAAGGTTACAGACACTCAGAGTAAAGCACACAATTTCTTTTATTCACTAGTCATTCTATATATGTGTGGCTTTTAAGAATTTTATGCACATGAATAGCTTTTATAGTGGGACTGGGGTGCAGTAGTCACTATCTTTACAGTTAGCAATCATTATTTCTGTGTTGCTTTATGGATAAGTTTTTCATATTCTTCCTTGAATTTATGTTGATATTTAGAAATTTTTATACAATGGGAATATACTATTAGAAAATATGTTAAATGTTCGAAATATTACTTGAACAAAAATGTTTATTTGGGTAGCAATAATTCTAGATTTTTACATTTATATTTAGGAAACATAGATTTGCATGTAGCTGATTCTTAAATATGGATGTACTTTCCTTCTTCATGTAAAGCCAAACTGGCATGGAAATTTGCTAGAATCATAATTTATAAAAATGAGAAAAAAATTTACAATATTCAGAACAGTTGATAGTAACTAAAAATGGCAACAGAAAGGGTTGATGCAGTTATATAGAAATTAAAGAATATGCAAAACTAGGAGAAACAGGATATTAAAGAATAAATAGATCATAATTTCTAGATGTTTCTGTGCTAATGGCATTAAATTGCTCTTGACTTTCTCCTTACAACATAAGGTTCTATGCTGAAATAGACTGGACACCCAGAAAATTTTTTTATGCAGGTAAAGTCATCTGGTTATTGTTTTTCCTTGAAGTTCCTGTGAGTTGCTGAGGGAAAAGCAGTAGATGTCTTCAATAAACTTTGTAGAGACAATAATTGAATCACTTCCTTCTACTGTAATGCATGAAACAAAGAGAGGAAAGGGCACACACACAAGAAGGAAACTGTAAATATTCCTGCAGTTTTAATCCAAAGGTGAAAATGTTTATTTGGCTGAGCTTCAGATTTTGCATTTATTTCTACAAGATTCACTAAAATGAGGAAATGTCTACTGAATGAAAATAAATGAATTATTTTGATTTCTGTTGGGACACAGATTTATATGTATTTGCATCCTCATCAGCCAGCCCAAATTTGGACATCATTATTAATATTGTCATGTATTGATAATGACAAATAGTGGAATGTTTTTATTATCCTTTTTTTTAAAAGCAGAGATTTTTTATGAGGGTCATTTTGCCTCCCAAGGGACATTTGTCAATGTCTAGAGAATTTTTTTTGTTCTAACAACTTGGGGGTACGCCTGGCATCTACTGGGTAGAAGCCCAAGGTGCAATGCACAAGATATCCTCCTACAACAAGGAGTTACCCTGTTCAAATTGTCATATATATTCTATATTACTATGTTAAGTAAACATGATTTTGTAGTACAGGGAATCCTTTGCCCTTAAGAGGAACTGGACCCTAGAAATCCTAAAAGAGTGAGATTTTTTAGGCAGTAAAATGCTACCGCTACATAAACATAAATGTAGAAGTGAGGGTGAGGAAAGTGTATTTCCATAGGGAAGCCTAGAGGAAGTTTAATCTCCTAAAGTTACCTAAAGTTAGTAACATGGGTAATTCTGCATCATAGGATTTGGGCTTTGGATTGTCAAAGTTCAATTTATTATGTGTCTCTATCATAAAATAAATATTCAGTGAAAACTTTAATGGCAAAACATTGTCATTTGGTCTTCTGCAGGATTGTGGTATATCAGGCATTTGAAACATTGTTGTGGAATATTTTGCCAATATGTGAATTTGCAGTGGAAGAGTTTTACAAAAGGAAACATTACCTTCCTTCTTATAAGCCTACTGGGTTAATTACACAGATATCAATAAATACCAGATGAGTCATTTATCTTTCAATTTCTTATACATAATTCTAAAATAGAAATATTTAGTGCTATGCAAACTTCATTGATTAAAACAATTTTTCAATTACATAAAAATGTATTATTTTAAAACAATAATAAGCTTATGTTTGTAGTTAAGAACATTCATCACCATAGAATAGTTTCTGCACACAATCTGGGTCAATCAAGAGCAAATAAATGCAAGAGTTCACTTTTGGTAGTCGGGGAATAAAAGACAGCTGAAACATTACATGGGATTTTCTTATATATTAAGTTTGTACTTTTTTACATCTGTGTTTTTTTCATTAGGTGACCTAGATATTTCCAGGAATAACTATTTATACTTTCAAAGAATGAGGTTGGCTTATTGAAAAGAACATATATTTTTATTTAAATATAGATTATTACATTGGCAAATTTCCTAATTTATGTCTATTTTGCTTGTGACTTGTTATAATAAACCACTCTGAAAGTGTTTAATGTTTTCTGTCGCCTTAGCTTTCGAACAGATTAGTGTTTCTTGAGCAATGGCAAACAATTGAGTGGTGGAAAGCAGAACATTGTGACTTGTGGGTATAGTGAATAAACCTGCTAACACAGATCTTCTGGAGGTGAACAGGAAGCCTACATCTGCTCAGCTCTCCCCAACAAGTAGCTTTCCTTTCCCAACTGAAGGGATTGTGAACCATTCCTTCCACCTGCCCAGTCCTGTCCAAAGTACTTGCTAGGATTAGAGGGATCCTAGTCCCTCTACTATGCTTGAATGCTCACAGGTCTCTGACAACTGTACCCACTCAGTGTACCAAAGAATGTAGCTTATGAAGCGGGCCACAGGAGAGACCAAACTACTTTTGGTCCCTTTGCTTTTACTAGATACCAGGATGTTTTAGTTTGACAAAAGGCTGATGATGCAAAGTTCTAGAAATGGTTTGGCTTTTAAAATGGAGATTTATTTGGGGTAAAAGACTACAGTTCCAAGGCCATGAAAATTCCAAACTGAGGCACTATCAGAGGTGCTTTCTCACAAAAGTCACCTGCCACGTGGTGAAGTTCTCTGCCAAGGAGTCTGCCTTTCTGAAGCTATAGGCAAATTTGGTATACGGCTCATCTCTTACTGGGTCTCCTCTCTCAGTCTTGGTGTCTCTGTTTTCTTCCCTAGTTAACCTGTAAGCTGTCAGGCTTATGGCACACTTCTCCCTAGGCCTCAGCTCTTTGAACCACTCCTGAGACTTCTCTCCTTACATCTCATTGTGGGTTAAACTTGAGTCCTTTCTCTCAAATTGCAGGATCAAATATGACAGCTTCCTTTATCTCTGTCTTGTCTGTGTCTCTCTCTGTATTTCCATTTATTCAAACCCAATGAGAGGTAGGAAACCCAGCTGGCTCACATCTTACTTAGTCCAATAAAAATCTATAAATCAATATTATCAAGTATTAAAAAATCTATAAATCAATATTATCAAAGAACACTCAACTGGATTTAATGTAATCAAAGAGCATCACAGGGGAAGATGGCATCAGAGTAGGCAGAAAGAGCTCAACTATTTCATATAAAGAATACAAAAGGGCTAAAAGCTGTCCAAGGGATCTTCATTGGGAGTCAGAAGACCAGGATAGTGCTAACAACTCCTAGAAGGGTGAGGGATAGAGAGACGAAGAAAGCAAAACAAAACATGTAAGATACCAAACACTTGTGGTAGACAGGAAGAGCTCCCCTTCATCACCCCTGAGATATTAAGCTGGGGTAAAAACCCCTGGCTCACTGTAGACAACTGAGAGGGGAACCGATGTCTTCCTCCCTGTCAGCTGCTCCAAGGGAAAAGGAAGGGGGGTTTGGGGGCTTCCCCTCAGTGAATTCAGTCAGCAAAGCCTGCTTTGAATCTCTCAACTCTAGTGGATCAAAACACAGGAAAACAGAGATTGAAAGCAATATTTCCATGGAAATGAGCACTATCTGCTACTTGGTCTTGAAATTACAAGAACAAAAACTGCTTTTAGTCTCTTTTAAACTAAACTCCTGCAAGAATGTCTGTGCCCCATTAGTGTGCCCCTGTTCCAATTTTGATAACTTAAGCTAGGCAATTTTAAAGACATAACATAATTTGAACTAAATACCAAAGAAGAGCTGTGAGGAAAAAAAACAAATACAAAAAACACAAAACAAAACAACAACAAAAAACAATAAGCAAGAGGGAAGTTGGCCATCAGAGAAAATTTACCACCATGTTCAGATGCCTAAACATCAGCAAAAACCATAAGCCATACTAGGAAACAGAAAGAGATGGTCCAGCCAAATGAGCAAACTGAATATCCTGAAGAGATACAGGACTTAAGATAAGAAATCAATGATAATGACACAAATCTCTTCAATCAATTCAAAGAATTGTAGGATAAATATGACTAAAGAGCTAAAGGATATTAAGAAGACACTGGGTAAGCAAAAATAGCAACTTGAAAGTCTGCAAAGAAAAGTGAAGGTGCTTATGGGAATAAAAGCCATGATGGATGTGATTAAAACTATCATCAAA
Source organism: Dasypus novemcinctus (assembly GCF_030445035.2). Classification (NCBI taxonomy): domain Eukaryota; kingdom Metazoa; phylum Chordata; class Mammalia; order Cingulata; family Dasypodidae; genus Dasypus; species Dasypus novemcinctus. The sequence goes on from NC_080675.1 coordinate 74,285,636, forward strand.
GCACATAAGAGCAGATTTGAATTACTCAAAGACAGAATTAGTGATTTCAAAGACAGGACATCTGAACTGCAAAAGACAGGAGAAGAGAATGGAAAAAAATAGAATAAGGGCTCAGAACAGAATGACAATGTGAAACACACAAATATATGCATTATCTGTGTCCCAGAAGGAGAAGAGAATGGAAAAGGGGCAGAAAGAATATTGATGAAATAATTACCAAAAACACCCAACCCTTATGAAAGACATAAATATCAATATCCAGGAAGGACTATGCATCCCAAATAGAATAATTCTGAAAAGAACTACCCTAACACACCTACTATGCAGAATGACAAATATCAGAGATAGAGGATTCTGAAAGCTGAAAGAGAAAAGCAAAGCATTACATAAAAGGGAACTTCAATAAGAGTAAGTGCCAACCTCTCACCAGAAACCATGGAGGTGAGAAGATAGTAGTAAGAGGTATTTAAGATACTGAAAGAGAAAAACCACCAGTCAAGAATTTTGTATCCAGCAAAGCTGTCATTCAAAAATGAGGGCGAGTTCAACATATTCACAGACAAACAAAAAATGATAAAATATGTTACCAAAAGACAAGAATTACAAGGTATACCAAAAGGCATGTTGCAACCTGAAAGGAAAAAAAAAAAGGGGCAAGAGACTTGAATGAGAGTGTAGAAATGATGACTGCTAACATGGGCAAATAACAGGGTACAAAGACAGATGATAATAAAATATGACAATAGGAAACCAAAGGACAAAGTGCATAAGTAATGTCATGACAGTAATAACATTAAATGATTAATGACTTGAACTCCCCAATCAAAAGATATAGACTGATAGAATGGATTAAAAAATAGGAGTCATCTATATACTGTCTACAAGAGACTCACCTCAGGTGTAAGGACACAAATAGGTTAAACCATAATCCACATTTAGTAGCAATGCTTCAATATGTGTTCATCAATTGTAACAAATGTACCGCAATATTGAAGGATGTTGTTAATGTGGGACAGTTTTGGAGGGGTAGGAAGTGAAGCATATGGGAATCCCCTACATTTTTTATGTAACATTTATGTAATCTAAGTATCTTTTTTTTAAATTTTTTAAATTTTAAAATTTCAAATGTGAGTTTTCACAATTTCCTCAATTCTTCCTGCCACAACATTTAAGCAGGAAGATTCTAACTTAGTGATGAATTTTTTGGTTCTCCTTGATTTTGCTAAATTCAGTTAATGGTAAAGACAGAGAAAAAACTAAAGGTATCAAATAAGTTCATGCATATATAAAAAGAAGTTAATGTGGATAACAGATATGTGAGAGAATGTGTGGATCTGAAAAGACAGAAATAAAAGATACAGGAGATAATTAAGGGTAAGGTGAAGGTAAGAGTTGAGCGAGATAATATGAAAATGCTAAGGGCTGCAAGACAATTGGAGAGGGGGGTTAAGAGGATTAAATAATTTCCTTCTATGAGTATACACTAGGTTTTACTGGATTTAGAGAGATGAAAGGAAAAATGTTACGTAGAGAGTATGTACAGTGTTTCCCTGAATTCAATACTGCATTAAGATTGAAACATGAGGAGTCTCAGAGTTAAATCTAGTATATGTACATATGCTTAATTATCAAAATTCTAAGGAGAAGAAAATAATATCATTGTATTCAGATTGGCATGATATGATATAAAATTCCCAGGAAAGATGAAGAGATGTGGCAAAAATATATGTTATTGGTTTCATTTTTTTCCAATTGATTTTTTAAAATATATTGCACCACAGAGTAGCTGCTGTGGGTCTACTTTATTATTTTTTTTTTGAAAATTAAATTTTTATTATCTTTTTTTAAAGATACATATGTAACACAAAATATTACATTAAAAAATATAAGAAGTTACTGTATACCCCACACCACACCCCATACACTCCTCCCACATCAACAACCTCTTTCATCAGTGTGGCACGTTCATTGCATTTGATGAACAAGGACATGAACCGGTAAATGAACACCCATGTTCATAGCAGCATTATTCACTATTGCCAAAAGTTGGAATCAACTCAAATGCCCATCAACAGATGAATGGTTAAACAAAACATGGCATATATATATATACACAAAGGAATACTACTCAGCTGTAAGAAGGAATACAGTACTAAAACATGGGATAACAGGGATGAATCTTGAGGACCTTATATATATATTTTTTAATTTTATTCATTTTGCAAAAATATTACATTCAAAATATATGAGGTCCCATTCAACCCCACCCCCCCACCCCACCACTCCCCCCCTCCCCCCCAGCAACACTCACTCCCTTCATCATGACACATCCATTGCATTTGGTAAGTACATCTCTGGGCATCTCTGCACCTCATGGTCAATGGTCCACATCATAGCCCATACTCTCCCACGTTCCATACAGTGGGCCCTGGGAGGATTTACAATGACTGGTGATTGTCCCTGAAGCACCATCCAGGGCAACTCCAAGTCCCAAAAATGCCTCCACATCTCATCTCTTCCTCCCATTCCCCATATCCATCAGCCACAATGGCCACTTTTCCCACACCAATGCCACCTTTTCTCTGTGGACCTTGGATTGGTTGTGTCCGTTGCACCTCTATGTCAAGAGGAGGCTCAGATTCCACATGGATCCTGGATGCAATCCTCCTGCTTTCAGTTGTAGGCACTCTAGGCTCCATGGTGTGGTGGTTGTCCTTCTTCAACTCCATCTTAGCTGAGTGGGGTAAGTCCAATAAATCCGAGTGTAGGAACTGAAGTCTGTTGAGGCTCAGGGCCTGGCTATCTTATTGTCAGTCCAGAGATTCAAATCTCCTAACTGTATCTTAAACCTCAACACAAACTACAATTCCAGTAAAGTAGCATGAAAGTCTTGTGAAAAGAGATCCCATTGAGTCCAGTTCCATCACACAGAAACACCAGCTCCAAAGAAGGGCCATCTGACATGGCAGTGAACCCCATCTGCCATGACCATAGAACCCGTGGGCCTCTTTAGCCCTCAAAGGAACCAATACCTGGGGTTGTAGCTACTTTATCTGTCTCTTAGACTCTGCTCAGTTGTGCATAAGGGCAATCCTTCTGACAACCTCCAGACTCTTTTTTAGAGACTCGTAGCCATATAAACTCATTTCTCCTTTCCATTTCCCCCTTACATTAAAACAGCATTTTAAAGTCATGTTATTATATGTAGACAGGGATATTCTGCTGATCTGCGTTGAACCTTTAATTCAAGGTCATTTTCTAGTTGCATCATCAGTTGGTACTTGGTAGTGATCCCTTGGTGCCAGGGAGGCTCATCCCTGGGTGTCATGTCCCACGCTAGGGGGAAGGCATTGCATTTACATGCTGAGTTTGGCTTCGAGACTGGCCACATTTGAGTAACATGAAGGCTGTCAGGAGGAAATTTCCAGGCACAGTGCTGCTCTAGGCCTTGTTCTTATTTCAGGTATATAGGCTCACAAGCATAGTCATTAGTATCATGGTCTCACTGTTGGACCCTCATTCCTTCCTGGTCCTTACCGTTGCACCTGGGGGACTGCCGCTGCTCCCCTAGGGACCACGACAGAGCACTCCCAGCCAGGAACCCAGTACCCCCCCAGCTGTAGTTTTTAATTGTTGCCACTATGAGTATATCCAAACATTACCATGCACCCTGGGCATATGCCCTGTATAGCTCCCTGTCAGCCATATATCATCTGTCAATAGTATCCTATACCAGTATTCCTCCACTGCCATTGTTGAACCACTCTGTGATCCACAACTTCCTGCAAATTGAAGCCCAGTATAATGTCAGGATCCCTTACTAGTAAAATGGAATATAGCGATGGGTTTAAAGGTTAGATATAGAATACGTGTTGATTTGGAAAAATTCTACATCCTATCTTTTTCTTTTCTTTTTTCCTAATTATTGAACTTCTCTTCACAAGAGCCCTAGACCACAGTAATTCATACATACAATATACAGTACTCCCACACATCTACCATAAAACCTTTTCCCTTCCACAGTGATATACTTATAACTTATTCATATCATATTTACTTAAAGTGATGTACAGACTCTGAGACAATAGCTTTCAGACAAGGTGACATCTGTGCTTACATTGTGGTCCATACTTTAGGATTTACAGTTTTCTAAATTTTTAGTTATCCTATGTTTTACATTATGGTTTACATTATTAGTCTGTCGTCCCTTATATGTTTATGATGTACTATTACATGTTTTTATATCCATCCTTGTGTACTCTCGCGGAACTCCTCTCTTACCCCACATTTACCTTGGTTCCACACATTCAACATCCATTTTCCCCTCCCCTTGGGACCCACAGTGACAGCCAACCTCCATTTCCCGAGGAGCCACGTCCAGAGATACTTGCAACAGTGTTCAGGGCCTAACTTGCTCAACTACCCCAATGCCCTGGGAGCCACCCTTTCTCTCGAGAGATACAGTTCCATCTATTTGATGGCATTAGTCCTCCCCAGGATGTGGGTCCACCCCCACTCTCACTACTTGGGTCACTACCCAATGGTACAACCCACTCTGGCAAAATGAGCATTCAGACATTCCCCAGGAGCCCATCCCGCATCAGACCATCCCCTCCGAGCATCCTAAGCAGGTATCCCTCCTAATTATATTTTGATACGATTTTCTCAGCATTTTACTCTCAGCCAACACCTGACACTCTCCTATGTTCGTATGTTGCCCCTCCCTCCCCCCACTTTTTGGGCAATATTACCCATCCGCCCATCCCCAGCCCCCCTCAATCCCGCAAAGCCCCACCCAAAGGCAACCCCTTGCCCCCATTTTATCTCTTCTTTGTGTTCATACTTACCACCAGCTCATCATAAATTCCACCCCTGCAGACGTCGGCTCACATCCTTCCTCCACCCCCCGATTTCCTGTAAGCCTATCGTTCAGTCTCTAGCTCTCTGAGGCAGCTTGCTTATTTCATATCATTGAGGTCATGTAGTATTTGTCCTTCAATGCCTGGGTTGCTTCACTCAACATAAGGTCTCAAGATTCATCCATGTTATCACGTGTGTTTGTAGTGTATTTGTTCTTACAGCCGAGTAGTATTCCATTGTGTGTATATACCACATTTTATTGATCCACTTGTCTGTTGATGGGCATCTGGGTTGATTCCAACTTTTGGCGATAGTGAACAATGCTGCTATGAACATTGGTGAACATATATCGGTTTGTGTCCTTGTTTTCAGTTCTGCTGGGTATATACCCAGCAGTGGTATTGCTGGGTCATATGGCAAATCTATGGTTAGTTTTTTGAGAAACCGCCAAACTGTCCTCCAGAATGGTTGGTTCCTTCCGCATTCCCACCAGCAGTGGATGAGTATTCCCCATTTGTATTCTTCTGTTTTTTTCATAGCTGCCAATCTTATGGGAGTAAGATGGTATCTCATTGTAGTTTTGATTTGCGTTTCCCTGATAGCTAGAGATTTGGAGCATTTTTTCATGTGCTTTTTAGCCATTTGTATTTCTTCTTCGGAGAAGTGTCTGTTTAAATTTTTTTTCCCATTTTTTAAATGGGTTATTTATCTTTTTATTTTCAAGATATATGAGTTCTTTATATAATCAAGTTATAAGTTTCTTATCAGATATATGGTTGCCAAATATTTTCTCCCATTGGGTGGGTTCCCTTTTTACTTTCTTCACAAACTCCTTTGAGGTGCAGAAGGCTTTAATTTTGAGGAAGTCCCATTTATCTATTAGTTCTTTTGCTGCTCGTGCTTTTGGTGTGATATTCATGAATCCATTTCCTATTACAAGGGAGGACCTTATATTGAGTGAAGCAAGCCAGTTATTGATGGACAAATACTACATGACTTTTCTGATTTGAATTAAGCAAATCTCAGAGCTAGAGAATGGAAGATAGGCATACAGGAAATGGAGGGGAGAAGAAGGTTGTGAGCTCCAATTGAATTTTTATTTGCTTTTTCTGTACTTAACAACCTGAGTTGACTATCAATCTAGGTAGTTCTTATCTTAGGCTGGTTTGGAGCTTTGTGAAGGAAAGTTGGTCCCAATAGCCTGTAACATGACGTAGAAAAGAGCATGGCTCATAATAAATATGTTCCCCAAAACGTTCACACTACCATGCTGAGCAAGAATGCTAATAGCCTTTGAGCTACAGCCAAATTTCAGTGTGCTAAGCCAAGAGTTACTATTTAGAAACTGCAAATATTGTTAACAAAAAACAGGTGGAAATGTACCAAAAAGCCACTGCCACTGTCCAGGATGAAAGGTGAAGAAAAATTTCAGATGTATATTTTAGATATTTATAAAGGAAAAAAGTAGAAAAATAACAATACATCATGTACAGTATAAGGATGTTCAAGCATTGTATGTCAGAGTGGTAAAAATTCTCAGAATTTGTACTTTTTATTTTTTTTCATGCGTTGTGCTTTTGATGTTGTATCTAAAAGCTCATTGCAAAATACTGACTAGGTCACCTAAATTTTTTTCTTATGTTGTCTTCTAGAAGTTTTAGAGTTTTGAATTTTACATTTAGGTCAGTGATCCATTTTGCATAATATTTGTGAAAAGCATAAGGTCTGTGTCAAGATTCTTCATTTTGCATGTCAAAGTTCAATTGTTGCAGCACTATTTATTGAAAAAACTATCCTTTATTCATTGAATTTCCTTTGTTGCTTTGTCAAAAATCAGTCGACTATATTTGTGTCAATATCTGGGCTGTTTTCCTCCCTTGATCTATGTATCTATTTTTTTGCCAATACCACATTATTTTGATTGTTATAGTTTTATGGTAAGTCTTTAAATCAGGTACTGTGAGTCTTCCAACTTTGTTTTTTTCTATATTTTGTTTACTATTCTAAGTGTTTTGTCTTTCCATATAAACTTTAGAATTAGTGTGTCAAACCTGCAGTATTGCTTGCAGGGATTTTGACTGAAAGTTTGATGAATCTTTAGATCAAGTTGAGAAGATCTGACATCTTAACAATGAACAAATTATCTTCTTTAATTGCTGTCATCGTTTTGTAATTTTCCACATATATCCTATGCATATTTTTTAAATTTACACCTAAGCATTTCATATTTGTTTTAATTTCACATTCTATTTGTTCATTACTGGTATATAAGATAGCATATCTATATATCTATAGATATGGATATAGGTATATAAACATACATACATATATACATATACATATATATATACACATATACATACATATATATATATTTATATATATATATTAGCTTTGCATCCCAGAACTTTGCTACAAGAATTTATTTGTTGATTATTTGGGATTTCATGTTATCAATAATCATGCCATTACCACTAGCTAGGACTTCCGCTATGATGTGGAATAGGAGTGGCGAGAAAGGACATTTTTTGCCTCTTCCCAATCTTAGGAGAAAAAGTACAATTTCTTAACATTATATATGATAGCTGCAGGTTTTTTTGTAGAAGTCCTTTATCAGATTGAAGAAGTTCTCCTCTATCCCTAGTTTGCTCAGGTAAATAGAATGAATGTCTGTAGATTTTGTAAAATGCCTTATCTTCACTAATTAATATGATCATATGATTTTTTCTTTAGCCTTTTGATGTGATGGATTATGCTAGCTGATTTTCTAATATTGAACCAGTCATGCATACCTGGAATAAATCTCATTTGGTCATGGTGTACAATTCTTTGAAAGATTGTTGAATTCGTGTTGTTTGTCTTTTGTTGAGGATTCTTGCACCTATATTCATGAAGGAGATTGGTTTGTAGCTTTACTTTCTTCTTTTTTCACCGTTCTCCTCCCCTACCCTCCCCCACCCTGCTTTTTCTCCTGTCTGTGTCCATTTGCTGTGTGATCTTCTGCACCTGTTTCTCTTTTTGTCTTCTCTTCTCATGTTTATCATTTAGCATTTTAGAATTCACCAGCATTCAATCCTGGGTACCTCTGATGTGGAGAGAAGTTCCCTGTCACCTGCACCACCTCAGTTCCTTGTCTCTACTGTGCTTCACCTTGACTCTAACTTTTTTGTCTCTTTTGTTGCGCCATCATCTTGCTGTGTGACTTACTTGCACCAGCACTGGCTCACTGCACAGGTACTTGGCTTACCACATGGGCACTGTTTCACCACATGGGCACTGGCTCACTGCATGGGTACTCTGTGGGCACTCTGCTCACCAAGTGGGCACTTGGCTTACCACAGGGGCACCCACATGGGCCCTCAGCTCACTGCGCAGGCACTCAGCTCACCACATGAGCACTTGGCTCACAACGCAGACCCTTGGCTCACCAGGTGGGCACTGGTTGGCCACACAGGCACAATTTCTCTTCTTCTTTACCACCAAGAGGCCCCAGGGATTGAACCCAAGTCCTCCTATATGGTAGGCAGAGGCCTTATCACTTGAGCCACATACGCTTCTCTAGTTTTCCTTTCTTGTAATGGTTTTATCTGGTGCTACTCTTAGGGTTATACTGGCCTCAAAGAATAGGTTAGGACATTTTCCCTCTGCTTTTATTTCCTGGAAAATATTGTGAAAAATGGTATAATTTCCTTAAAATTTTGGTAGAATTTACCATTAAAATAATTTGGCCTTGGTGCTTTAATTTGAAATGGTATTAATTATTGATTCAATTTATATAATAGATATAGGGCTATTAAGATTATTTAGGTCTCCTTGTGAGAATTTTGGTAGTTTCTGTCTTTCAAGAAATTGACCCATTTTATCTAAGCCAATCATTTTATTTATTTTATTTTCCTGCACACATGAATACTATATACACATATCTACTATAGTTGAAGGACAGTTTTGCTGCACATAAAATTAATAGTTCATGTCTCCACTATGGAATTTATGGGACATTCCTTCACATCTCATGTAAAATGTGTTTTTTAAAAGGCCATCTTGCATTTTTATCTTTTTCCTCATTGGGGTCATCATCACTTTGCCTGTATACAAACATCACTGGAATTTGTCTCAGTCTTAATCATTTTCTGTGACTTTTGCCTTATACACACGTAAGTGGAATCATACAAAATTTGTCCTTTTGTATCTGGGTTATTTCATTTAGTACAATATTTTCAAGGTTCATCCATGTTATAGCATTTATCAGAATTTCATTTGTTTTTATAGCTGAATAATACTCCATTATATGGATATGCAACTTTTTGTTTCTCCATTCATCTGCTTATGGAAACTTGGATTTTTTCCATATTTGGCAATTGTGAATAATGCTGCTATGAACATTGGTGTACTTATCTGTTTGAGACCCTGCTTTCAATTATTTTGAGTGTATCCCTAGAAGTAGTGTTGTCAGGTCCTATGTTAATTCTATGTATTACATTTGAGGAGGTATCAAACTATTATCCACAGAATTGCACCGTTTTAAATTCCTACCAAATATATTTGAGGGTTACTATTTCTCTAGCTCCTTGTCAACACTTTTATACTGCCTTTAAAAAAATAAGCCATCTTAGTCAGTATGACATGGTATCTAATTGTGGTTGTCAAGCTAGTGATGCTAAGCATCTATTCATGTGCATATTGATCATCTGTCATATTTTCATTTTCTTGAAAATGCCCTTCAATGCACAAAAGTTTTAATTTTGTTGCTTGTGCTCTTGATGTCATAACTAAGAATCCATCGACAAATTAAAATCATGACTATTTCCCCTATGTTTTCTCCTAATATTTTTGTGGTTTCAACTATTATATTTAGATCCTTGATCCATCTGAGATGGTACCTTTTAATTACCCAGTGGCAAAGTGTGGAATGAACAAACATATTTGAAAGAAGGAAATGATAGGAAACTATTGGAAAAATAATCATTGAAAGACTATGAAGTAGGCTTGAACTACGGAAGTAGAACTACACGTAAAGAAAAGGATTTGAACTGAATAAATAAATTAGATAATTCAATAAGAGCTGATGAGGAAGGAGGAATCAAAACTAGCATGAACATTCTCATTTAGAGATGACAGTTACATGAAGAGTATACAAAATGAATTAACAAATGCAATCTTACACATCATTACAATTGTCCCTAAGTCATCCTCTAGGGGTAAGTAAATCATGCTAATGAATAAAAATGTATTGAATTCATAAGGTAGTTTTGTTATGGTACATTCCTTGCAGAATCATCTTAACATGTATCTTAAGTAGAGATTCTAAAATGAGTTATGTGAATTCATAACTTTGGGAAGCTCATCGGGAATATCCTGACACAACTTCTTTATCAATTCAGGTGGCACATTTATTACATGAGTTAGAAGATTCCCTTCATATTTGAAAATACTAAGTGTTTAGAATCCATGGGAGACCATATTCACCTGTATTGAAATTATCAATTGAGAATTACTCTTCTTTGGCCAGTATTATTAAAAGGAAAAAATTAAAATAACCTACTATTAACATTAGAAAGTAGATATTTCGGATAGTGTTAAAGCATGTAGGGCCTCAGTAAGAAAAAGAAAGCAAAACTTTTCTGTTCTCCACTATCCAAGCTCACTGTATTAGACTTGTAAGTACTGACACAGTAAAGGTAAAAAGCACAGTCATTATATTTGTGCATGCATAAGATTTTCTTTACTTAGTTCTGGTTGGGAAGTTTTAAAATATATCCCAGCTTCTATTGAAATTTTAAAATAATTTAAAAGCCCAGTCAAAAATCTTCTTTCTTCTCCTTATAGAGATATCTGGAACAGTTGTTTTGTTGTGTTGTTTTATATTTTTGGTTTGCCAAAAATGGGATGACTTTTGTCCTCGCCATTACATAGACCTACCTTTGGTTCCACCAAAGAAATGCTTTTACAACTTACTAGTCCCATCCCTGGACTAATTAAATTGTCATAATGCACAGGATTTTGAAGTAAATGTTGACATAATTTTGTTATAGCACTATAACTCTCACCTTCTATATGTGTTTTAAAATGTAGAAACAGGGCATTTGAGGGATATTGGAATTGTTCTACATGATATTGCAATGACAGATACAGAATGTTATACATTTTATCAAAACCTATAAAATAGTGCAGTGCAAAGTATAAACCATAATGTAAACTATAGACCATAGTTAGTAGCAATGCTTTAATACATGTTTATCAATTGTAACAAATGTCCCACACTAATGAGGAAAGTGTGGGTGGGAAGGGAAGTGGGACATATGGAAATCCTCTATATTTGCAATGTAGCATTTAGGTAATCTAAAGCTCCTTTAAAAATAGTGAAAAAATTTAAATCTGAAAGCCAGTTTTGATTTTATTATAAATAGCATAAGTGATAAAATTCCCTTATTTGCAAACTAAGAAATATGATGTCTGTCATTTTCCAAATTGCATTGTAACTAAAACCTTTTGAAAGAAGCATTGTTTCCTATTAGGTAAGGGTTAAGCTGAAAACCAAAGCATATAATCTATTGCCTTTCAATCAAAGTTCAAAAACTCTAATAAGTTTGTGCTATTCAATGGAGCAGGAGGTTCTGGTTTATTAGAAGTACATTTATTCTATGCTTAGAGAGTTTCTAGATGTAGTTTCTAACTGAATGTAACAAGCAAAAAATAGCCAGAGCAGATGTCAAACAGATCTCTCCTCAGTAGAAACTAATTGCCTCTTTAGTTGCCTTTATCATTTGAAAAACTTGGGAAATGAACAGTGCTGATATGTACACCAATACCTTGGAGTCTCAAATACTATAGTTACCCTGGAAATCATCCCAAACCAATTGAACACAAAGATCATTACAACATTTGTGTCAAAAGAAAATTATATTGATAAAGCTTATAAAATTGCATAACCAAATAAAACTAATAAAAGATAGACAGTCCAAAGCACTAAAATTTAAAACTTGTCTTCTGTTTAACCCACTGAATGCAAGGTATGTTTTCATTATTTAGACATACGAAATTGCCAATCCCATGTGGAATTTTTTAACAATGAAAAATCCTCAAGCATTCCTGTCAATTTAGAATTTCCAGTATTTCTATGATAACCTAAGACAATTATTTCAACCCAAATTATTTAAATATAAAAATATACACACTAGAATATGAACTTCACCTGGTATCACTTTTTTGTGTTTGAACTTGACTGTAATAAATTGATAACTTTTTTTTATAGTTTTTCAGAGGATTGTTTCTCAGTCTCCCTTAGTTATTTATTCCAAAATATTTCAACTTTCATTGAACATATAACACTTATGTTTTACTTTGTTTAGATAGCATTAATTGTTTATTTAATACTCTTCTCATGCGTATTTATTTTCCTTTCTTTCTAGATAGTACCCTCTGTGAGAGAAGAGACCATATTTTCATTGATTGGCTGATTGATTGATTCATACCTGTATGTCATAAAAATTCAGTATGTGCAAGGCTTAGAGCTAGAAATTGAATTAACATGATCAAGAGAAAAACTGTCTTTGAGATGGAAGTGTTTATTTTATACTTCTTTATACTTTCTAATATAATAAGATTAAAAGGAATTTTAAAATATTTGTTTTCAAACCTCAAAGCCAACATATTTCATTTAGTACCTTTTTCTGATATTCAACTAAATAGGGTTCCTTTTCAAATATTACTATATTAAATGAAATAAACAAAATTGATTTAAATTATAAATATAATGAATAACAATTCTTACATTTTTCATGAAGTCTGAACTCTAGTTTAAATTTTGTGAAGTGTTTTTCTTTCATTCTTATAAAGAATGAGAGCAACAGCTTGAGAAATTTAGGATTAAGTAGCAGTGGAATGGTCACTTAGGCTGCATACTTAATGGACTGAATTCATATTTTATCTGAATTTTATCTTTCATCTACTTTATTGTTGTTTTCTTAATCATGTCATTATTTAAACTTTGGAACTACCATCTTCTTAAAAGTATAACCTCTCTAATGAAAAGAAAAACATTTTACTGTATTAAAAAAATTGGAAAAAGAATATCTTCCTTTTTTATGCCTAAGAAAAGAGACAGAAATGACATGGGGTAAGATAATGAGAACAAGTTGAGTAAATGAAATGTCGTTGGGCCATTTTAAAAGAGAAGAGTAGTCAGGTGATTGATAATTGTTTGGTTTATGGGATAAAGAATAGATACACATAGAGACACGGATTTGGCTCAACAGATAGAGCATCCACCTACCACATGGGAGGTCCAGGGTTCAAGCCCAGGGCCTTCTGACCCGTGTGATGAGCTGGCCCACGGGCAGTGCTGATTCATGCAAGAAGTGCTGTGCCATGCAGGGGTGTCCCCTGTGTAGGGGAGCCCCACATTCAAGGAATGTGTCCTATAAGGAGAGCTTCCCAAGGCAGAAAAAAGTGCAGCCTGCCCAGGAGTGGTGCCTCACACACAGAGAGCTGATGCAGCAAGATGATGCAACAAAAAGAGACACAGATTCCTGGTTACAGCTGATAAGAATACAAGTGGACACAGAAGAATACACAGTGAATGGACATAGAGAGCAGACAAGAGGGAGGGCAGGGTCGGAAGGGGAGAGAAATTTAAAAAAAGAATAAATACACATACGTATATAAAGCTTTATTATAACCTAAAACATGTCAGTGTATATTTAGTCATTGTTTCGTTCTAGTGGAACAAGGCTCACTAGACTTGGATTCTACACTATCTTTCTTGTATAAAAGATAGTAACTCTTCATATATGAGAGGATTATTTAAGAAATAGTTATAAAGCAGTAAGTGCAGAATCCTTGAGGGATATCACAAATTTTTCCCCAAACTTTCATGATTACCTGATCATATCTAATTTAATTTGAGTGTGTTTGTGTGTGTGTGGGGGGGTGGGGGGTGGGGTCATCTCTTTGGAATGGTTTCAAAGCATTTAACTTAATTCCCATAGACACAACAAATTCTTTGAATAATCAAATTTTATCAGTTCATGCAGTAACTAACTAAATTACATGATTATAATTAGCTAAACTTTATTGGTTTTACTTATATCTAAGTTTACAAAATAAATACTCTTTACTACTGTTCTAAGTGATTTATTTATATTAACATATTTAATCCTCACACAAAGATGATGGTGCAGTTACTATTTGTATCCCCATTTTATAAGTGAAGGAACATGACAACACTGAGACATGACTTCCCCAAGCCCACACGATCAGCATGTGACAGGTCAGTATTTAAACACAAATAGTCTGATTACACAGTCAATGCTTTTAATCAGTGTATTAACCATATCCTATCCAGTATACACAGACTGGTAAACAAATAAACTGACTATTGCTAAGTATGTAGATCTAATAGTAATGCAGATACATCTGTGTGTCCCAGAGAGTAGCTTACAATTATCAAACACTCACCATACCATTGACCCTAGTCAGTAGTAACAGAGAGAACAGAGAATGTCTGTTAATTTTAAAAGCCTGTTAAATGGAGGTGGGTTATACTAAATCTTCCACTGTAATTGCATTGTGGGTATATATTTCTAAAAGGCACTTGAGAAAAGGAAAGCTCCTATAAAATGCTGGGGTATGTATAATGTAACTCAGGAGCACTGAAAAAACCATTCAGTCCTCATAACTTGTAGAGTGGCTTGCTGAGGGAATTTCTCTTCTGTTTAATTTTATACATGTGTTCTAAAAGCAAGAATTGTGGCAAAAACTTCAGGAAGAAGAAAAATACTCTCTTTACCTCCAAAATGGGGAGCTTTCCTATGTTAAATGTAAATCATAGGGAAGTTGCTTTGATAAGAAGTATACAGGGTGGTTCTTACAGATCGTTTAAATCAGCAAATAGAATGAAATTCTTTGCCTCCCCAATAGAGAAGCAACACACATAGATGATGACTCCAGTGCACTGCTAGATGTGCTCGTTAAAGTATAAGCTAAGCTGCTGTAAGAAAAATTTATCCCTCATGTGCAGATGTATGACAGCAGACCAAGAAGAGAAAGGGGATTTACTGCATGAAGTTTTCCAAGAATCCATGTTTCTTCTATCTTGTGATACTTTTTCCAGAATGATGCCCCTGCCTTTAAAGTTAAATCTGTATCACCAGAACCGTGTCTTCTTTCTAGATCGAAGGAAAAGAGACAGTGAAACATTTCCATTTTTAAGAATTTAGTTTTACTCTACACTTGAACCAGCCCTTACCACTTACTTCCCATTGTCCAGAAGGTCATCTTGCGGTATGTAACTAGAACAGAGACTTCTGAGGAATACTATCACAATCTAGATGGACATGGACTCAGCTGCAACATGGGAAGAAGAGTTATATTACTAATGGTAAGAAGTAAGAAGAGGAAAATAGATATTGGAAACACATGCCAAATCATTAACAAATATTTCTTGTTTTACTGTATTTAAAACACAAAGACAGGGAAACGGACTTTGGCCCAGTGCTTAGGGCATCCTTCTACCACATGAGAGGTCCGCGGTTCAAGCCCCGGGCCTCCTTGACCCGTGTGGAGCTGGCCCATGTGCAGTGCTGATGCGCGCAAGGAGTTCCGCCCCCCCAGGGGTGTTCCCCGCGTAGGGGAGCCCCACGCGCAAGGAGTGCACCCATAAGGAGAGCCGCCCAGCGCAAAGGAGGGAACAGCCTGCCGAGGAATGGCACCGCCCACACTTCCCGTGCCGCTGACGACAACAGAAGCGGACAAAGAAGCAAGACGCAGCAAAAAGACACAGAAAACAGACAACCGGGGGAGGGGAGGGGAATTAAATAAATAAATAAATAAATAATCTTAAAAAATAAATAAATAAATAAACACAAAGACAAGCATTAAGAGTATAGCGAGCAAAGATACCAGACTACTTCCAACTCTCATGAAGATAACAGATGGGTGGAGGGACAAGGCAAGTAAAGGTTATAAAATATAGATTCTACTAAGGGTAAATACAATATCCTAAAGTGGATGATGGGCAAAAGGAAATTTTTGTAAAGGAGAAGATAGAAAAGTAGTAAGAGAAGAGGAAGGGGCAGGATGCTGAAAAGGCTTGGATACTCTACAAAAGAATTTTATCCTGTAGTTACTATCAATCTTTAACAATCTTAAAAAAATTTTAATTTAGGAAATGAGATTATTATATATGCTTTTAGAGATTGATCCCTTTGGTGATCTCCCCTCTGGGGAGATAACAAGTTGAGGGTTTGACATTGGAAAGAGGGAAATTTGATGACATGAATTTCCTGACATTTAAAGACAGAATGGGAGTTATCTGATATTGAGATATCTATGCCCTGAATGTTTCATTATATAAGCAACCAAATTATATGCCTCCCCCTTCCAGAATCAATTTCTTCATGTACATTTGAGGGGAAGGAATTAGGGATATCCATTTCATCCAGATTCGGTCCACACAATCATTTGTTTTCCAAATGACGGCTGGATCCTACCAAAAATGATATTGTTTGCTCCAAACAGCCCTGAGAAGTAGTCTGAGAATAATTCTACTCTTTATTTACATAATTTCTGAATTTCCCACAAGACCATACATTATACACATACACACACATGCATATATTTATACACCTAATACATTTATTGGATCCTTAGATATTCTCTCTAGAAGACAAACAGTGCTTCAGAAAATCACTCAGGATACACGTGGAATTCCTTCCCAGATCACCATGTGAATCTGAGAAAATGTCAAGATTTCTTCATTCTTGTCATATTTTGGTCTCCACTGTATAAACCTTAAATATAACATATATTCATACACATGCATGTGCAAATACAAACACACATGAATATTTTGAAATGAAAATTATCTAATTCTATAATTTAAAAAATGGATATCTTTCTAAAGGCAACATAATCTGAAAAGGATTTCCCTGTTCACAGAATAAATAGCCTTCTATAGCATTTTTGCAGAGAAATTTAGCTTCCCAGACTATGCCCTAGGGTTTATATTCTTATAAGCAAGAAACGCCATTAAGGTTTATTCTTAAATGAAAGAACCATCTACTTAGAGTCCCCATTCTTCACTAAATACATGCAGCAGCCTTGAAATTTTATATATTAAAATAACATCTTGTAGATAGTATTTCCTCCTCTGTCTGCCTCTGTTAGAAGAAGGGAAATAATGGAAAATCAAATGCTCTTATGCCTGGTATCCTAAAGCTAGGCCAAGGATCAAGTATACTTCTCTTTTTTTCCAGTTACTTATACCTTACAAAACATTTTAATTATTTTAACATGATGATAGTTCATTCTAACATATTGTAAAAAGATATATCTTGAAGATAGCTAGGATAAAGCCTATTTTCATGTAGTAAATATCCTGTGTATTCAATACAACAAAAAAGGGGATATCTTTAAAGTATATGTATTTGCTTTTTCATAATGGAAGAAAGAATCACTTCAAAAGTAAACAGGGACTTTGGTGGATTATAAATGCAGTACTCTTTGAAACAAATGTTGCTGGGGCAAGTGGATAACCACATTTAAAAGAAGTTGAACACCTCACATCCTACGCTAATTTGAACTCAAAATGAACCATGGACCTAAATGTAAGAGATAAAACCATAAAATTATTAGAAAAAACATAGGATTGAATCTTCGCTACTTGGAGTTAGGTAATGATTTGTTAGATAAGATATCAGAAACACAGTGATAGAAGAAAAAAATGGTAAATTGAAATTCACCAAAATTAAAAATATTACACTTCAGATGACACCATAAGAAATGGAGAGTGATGTCAACAACAACATGGTAACTTAGGACATTTCTTGAAAAAACCTCCCAAGAGATTCAGCAAATATAAGGACAAATCCCAATTGCTTAGAACTCTGGAGGATAGTAATCAAAGAAAGAGGAAAATATCAGGTAGCAAACTACCATCCCAGACCTGCCAGTCCATTCCCTATCCCTCACTCAGTCCCACACAGCTTGGGAATTGCTCATTGGCAACAGCCTTGGTCCCTAGAAACACTAGAACCCCATGCATAACCAGGCACAGGGGCCCAAGTCCATAGAGACCCAGGGTGGAATATAAGTTGCTGAGGAGTGCTGCATACAAAAGGGTCCCCATGGGAAATTAAAAAAAAAAAAAAGAAGAGAGAGAGACCTTTGTAAAACTGTAGATGGAAGTGCCTCACTCACTCAGTAGTTTCTGCTGACTGGACAATGTAAAGCAAAACAGACTTTTCTGTGAGTGAGTCACCTGGGGTAGTTTGAGGCTTTTTTGGGCCCAGAAAAGATTGTGCCTTTAGTACTAATTCATTCTTCTGGTGTGAACCTATGGTAGGTGGGAACTTTTGATGAGATTACTTGGGTTAAGGGGTTTTGATTAGGTAAATTCAGTAAGGTGTGGCCCAGAGTGGTCTTAATCTTCTTGCTATAGCCCATTATAAATGGGATGAATATGGAAAGAGGAAGGACACAGGAACTCAGAAAAGAAACCACAGAAGCTGAGAAAGTCACAGATGGAGCAGCCACAAGTTGAAAGAAAGAGAGCCCAGAAGAGAAGACAAAGATGGGCAGATACCACCATGTGTTTTCACATGTGACAGAGGAGTCCAGGAACTCCTGCAACTGGTCTTCAGGGAAAGAGCATCACCTGATGATGCCTTGATTTGGACAATTTTCTCAGACTCAGAACTGGAAGTTTGCAAGCCAGCACATGTCAACTGTAAAAACCAACCCATTTCTACTTTATTGCTTTTGGCAGCTTTTAGCAAAGTAACACAACACCTTTCTGGATTGACCCCATCTGGCTTTCCTGGGAAGGATAGCCTATTAGCAAAGAAACTGGAGTTTAAAATACCTCACAGAGGGGTCGGGGGTAAAACTGAACTGCTGTAAGATAGGAGGGGCCCAGAATTGAAAGCATAGGAAAACAGAGCACTGAGTGAGGGAGAGAATTTAAACAAACCATAGGATTTGGGGACAAAATTCTGCACAAAAACAAAAAGAACCCATCAAGATTCCTAAAGAAGAAACAGAGGAAAGGAACCTGGAGGTGAAACAATTACACAAAATGCCCAATCTTAGAAATTTTACCACATATCCTGGGCATGAATCAGATGAAGAGAAAATCTGATCTATTAAACATAGGCTATTCTAAAGGTCTAGAATAAGTTTTATCAAGCATCTAAGAAGAGCCTTAACACAAAATCAATCAGCAACAAAACTCTTGACAAGAGGGAAAAATTGACATTCAGAGTTAACTCATCACATAATCGGATGCCTAGACATTAGTAAAAAAATTAGAAATTATACTAAGACAGTAGGAGATAACTCAGAGGAACAAGTTAAATCTACAGAGGAGACACAGAATTTGGAAAAACTAATAACAGAGTTCAAACAATTATCCTAAATAAATTCAAGAAGAAGAAGAAAAATATGCATGAAGAGATAAAGGATATTATGAAGACAATAAGTGTGCATAAAGATGAATTTGAAAGCCTAAAAAGAAGCATAAACAAAATTATGAGGATGAAAGACACAATAGTAGAGATTAAAAATACAGTAGATGATACAAAGATAGTGGTCACCAGATTTTCTGAGTGGAAAGAGAGGGAACAATAGGTGAAACATAGGGCATTTTGGGGACATTGGAAATGTTCTGCATGATACTGCAATTATGGATGCAGGCCATTACACATTTTGTCAAACCTTATAAAATGATATGGTGCAAAGTATAAACTATCATGTAAACTATAGACCATAGTAGCAATGTTTCAATATTTGTTCATCAATTGTAACAAATGTGCCACACTAATAAAAGATGGTATTAATAACAGAAAATGTGAGAGGAGATTGGGGTAGGTTATATGGGAATCCCCTATATTTTCAATGTAACTTTATACAATTTAAAACTTCCTCAAAAATAAAGTTTTAAAAAGACAAATAAATAAAGACAAAGCAAAAATACAGTAGAGGTATACAAAAGCAGATTTGAACAGGCAGAAGAAAGATTCAGTGAAGTAGAAGACGGGACTATTGAAATATAGTCAGTAGAATAGCTAGAGAAAGAAATAGAAAAAAATGAGCAGTGACTCAGGGATTTAAGTATAATGTCTATTGTGCCCAAGGGTACATCTCATTTGTGTCCCAGAAGGAGAAGAGAAGGGAGAGGGGGAAGAAAGAATATTTGAGGAAATAATGGCCAAAATCTTCCCAACTCTTATGAAAGACATGCATGTCCAAGAAATGCAACATAGTCCAAACAGAATAAAACCAAATAAACCTACTCCAAGTCATATACTAATCAGAAAGTCAAATCCTAAAGATAAAGACAGAAATATGAAAGCAGGAAAAGAAAAATGATTCATCACATACAAGGGACCCTCAGTAAGACTAAGTATCATTTTCTCATCAGAAACCTTGGAGACAAGAAAGGAGTAGTATGATATATTTAAGGTACTGAAAGTGAAAAACTGTCAGGAAAGTTCTTTATCTAGCAAAAATATCCTTCAAAATGAGGGAGAACCTAAAATATTCTCAGATAAACAGAAGCTGAGAGAATTCCTCAAAAAGAGACTTGGTCTACAAGAATTAGTAAACAGAGTTCTACAAGTTGAAAGGGGGGAAGAAACCTCAAGTGAATGACTTGAAGTAGTTTGATAAAATGAAAATCATCAATAAGGGTAACTATAAGGGTAAATGGAAAACCCAACGGTACTGAATCCTCACTATATTATTCTGCTCTTTCGTTCTTGTAAGAGTCAGAATATAAATGAACAGGAAAAAGACATGTTTTCTGATAATGGAAATCAAAAATATAAGGTAGTAAAGAGAAATTAGGCAAGAAAAATAAAATAGAATACATCCATATTGGAAAGAAATAGGTAAATCTTTCACTATTTGCAGATGTTGTGATTTTATATACAGAAAGTCCTGAAACATCTAAGACAAAGCTGTTAGAGCTAATGAATTCAGCAAAGTGGCAGAGTACAAGATCAATACACAAAAAAATCAGTAGTGCTTTCTATAATTAGTAATGAGCAATGTGAGGAGGAAATCAAGAGAATATTCCATTTACGATGGCAACTAAAAGAATCAAATATCTAAGAATAAATTAAACAAAGAATGTAAAAGACCTGTACACAGAGAACTACAAAATGTTGCTAAAAGAAATCAAAATCTAAATATCTAAATAAATGGAAGGACATTACATGCTCAAGGATTGGAAGACTAAATATCATTAAGATGTAAAATCTGGGAAGTAAACTTGGCCCAATGGATAGGGCATCCACCTACCACATGGGAGGACTGCGGTTCAAACCCTGGGTGTCCTTGACCCGTGTGGAGCTGGCCCATGTGCAGTGCTGATGCATGCAAGGAGTGACCTGCCATGCAGGGGTGTCCCCTGCATAGGGGAGCCCCATGCACAAGAAGTGTGCCCCGAAAGGAGAGCCGCCCAGTGCAAAAGAAAGTGCAGCCTGCCCAAGAATGGCATCTCACACATGGAGAGCTGACACAACAAGATGATGCAACAAAAAGAAAACAGATTCTCAGTGCCACTGATGAGGATAGAAGTGGTCACAGAAGAACACACAGTGAATGGACACAGAGAGCAGACAACAGGGGGGTGGGGTTGGGTGAGGTTGGGTGGGGAAGGGGAGAGAAATAAATTAAGAAAAAAAAAATAAAAGGAAGGAGGGAGTCCTTTAAGCATTTAAAAAAAAAAAAAAGATGTCAAATCTATCCCAAATGATCTACTGATTCAATGCAATCCAAATCAAAATTCCAATAGCCTTTTTTTGCAGAAATGGAAGTCAACTTGAAAAAGAATGAAAACATCTTGAAAAAGAAAAACAAAGTTGTAGTACTCATGCTTCCTGACTTAAAAGTATATTATAAATCTACAGTGGTCAAATCATCACTAACATCTGCACAAAGATAGACACGTTGACTAATGAAATCAAATTGAGAGTTTTAAATAGACCCTCACATCTATGGCCAATTGATTTTTTAAAAAGACTGCCAAATTCACTCAATTGGGAAAGAATAATCTCTTAAACAAATGGTGTTGGGAGAATAAGCTCTCCATATGGAAAAGAATTAACTAGGACCCCTCTCTCACAACATATACAAAATTTAACTCAAAATGGATCAAACACCTAAATATAAAAACCAGGACTATGAAACTCCTAGAAGAAAATGTGGGAAAGGATCTTCAGAATCTTGTGTTAGGCGACGGTGTCTTAGACTTTATACCCAAAGCACAAGCAATGAATGAAAAAAATAGATAAATGGGATCTCCTCAAAATTAAAAACTTTTTTACCTCAAAAGACCTTGTCATGAGAGTGAAAAGACAATGGAAGATTGGGGAACCCCATGCCCAATAACAGTCTAATATCTAGACTATATAAAGAAATCCTACAACAAAACAATAAAAAGGCATACAACCCAATTAAAAAATGGGCAAGACTTGAATAGACATTTCTCCAAAGAGGAAATGCAAATGGCTAAGAAACTCATGAAAAGATGCTCAATCTTACTATTAGGGAAATGTAATTCACCACTACAATGAGATATCATTTCACACCCACTAGAATGGCTACCATTAAAAACCAGAAAAATACAATTGTTGGAGAGGATGTGGAGAAATAAGAACATTCATTCATTGTTGGTGGGAAGGTAAAATGGTGTAGCCACTGTTGAAAACAATTTGGCAGTCCCCCAGGAATCTAAGTATAAAATCACCATGTGGTAGTGGCAATCCCATTACCTAGATCAATTAAGAGCAGGAACTCTTAACAGATATTTGCACACCAATATTCATAGTGGCATTATTCACAATTGCCAAAAGATAGAAGCAACCCAAGTGTCCATCAACTCATGAATGGATAAATAAAATGTAATACATAAATACAATGGAATATTTTTCAACTGTAAAAAGGAATGAAGCCCTGGTGCATGAAAAAAACATGGATGAACCTTAAAGACATTATGGTGAGTAAAGAAACCAGACTCAAAAGGACAAATATTGTATGATCTCAGTAATATGAAATATTTAGACTATGCAAAGTCATAGAGTTAGAATCTGGAATACAAGTTACCAAAGGCTAGGGTAGGAATCAGAGATGGGGAGTTAATAAGTATTGGTAAAAAAAAAATTCTATTTGGTGTGATGGAAAAGTTTTGGTAATGGTTGGTGGTGATATTAGCACAACATTGTGAATAAAATAGACAAGGCTGATTCCTATATTCCAATGGGGTTAAAAAGTGAAATTTGGAGTGAATATATGTTACTAGAATAAAAATTTTAAAAACCTTGGTACCACACAACAGAAACAGCAAATCTTAATGTAAACTTGGACTATAGCAAGAAGTATAATTCTAATTATATTGTTTCATAGTTGTAGCACACAAATGCAGTGTTGTTAATAGGGAAAAAAATCTGTGTGAGGGATGTGTATGGGAGCTCTATTTTCTGCATGATTTTTCTGTAAGACTACAACTACTCTAATTAAAAAATTGTGTTACTGTTTACCTGATGGAATTTATTTATAGATTATTTTTTAAAATGTAAGAAACCCCATGGCTGTGTTTGTTTGTTTGTGTTTAGTTTTGTTTTGGCTCATTAATGCTTTCTACCTCATTTCTTACTTTCCACTGGAAAATTTTGCCCAGAGCAGTTTTTGACAAATAAATGAAGCTGAGCAGAACTCATTTACTTACATCATTTTAAAATGAAATTAAAATAGACTTAACTTTCTAAGAAATAAAAAAACCTCAAAAATTCTTATGACAAAATAGTTGTGATTCACTAAGAGCATATTTCATTCACAACTAGGTTTAGGGAAAAAGCAGAATATTTTGTAAATGCCAATTGCTTTTTTTTCACTTTCACAAAGAATATATAGACTTTGAAAAGATAATACATTTTCACAACACTTTTACTAGCAAATCTCTACCTAAAGAGCAAATTGAATTTTTATTCAGATACCATGATTCTTCAATTCTAGAATATAAGGTGAATGATACAAATTATTGCTCATGTTCTAGTATGATAACAGGAAACACTGATGTCTTGTTTCTTTTTTTAATCAGAATCTGAATCCTTTCTTAAATTTTTACTCCTACAACACAAGCCCTCCATTAATCTTCCTTTCTTATTAGTTGCCCCCTACTCTATTGTTAGGATAGTGCATCACTGGTACATTTTTAATAACTCAGAATGCCCTAAGATTTCTTGAACATATTTTTTTGGGATTTTATACTACCTCCTTATTAACATTTCAAACACTTAAAGGATCTATAGTCCTTTAAACCCATACTCTACCCTAAAGCAACAGCAAAGTAATGCCTTGCACATAGTGATTCAATAAATGTTTATCAAATGGAGACTAATGTTTATTGAACATTTGGGATCTACCAGGTTCTTGACTAGGCTCAGCATTTCAATTAATCTTTAAAACAGTACTTAAAGAATTGGTATAATTTTCCTCAATAAATAAGAGACAGTTTAAATTTAGAGAATTCCAAATAACTGGCATAAAGCATATATATGGGTGCTAAGCCAGATTTGTTGGCTCTCTGTATGATCTCAAAACTATTTACTACACACACTGTTGGTTCAATCACATCACAGTAATATATGAAATTTTAATATCCCATTCAGAACTGAGATATACTTATTGAAAATAAGATCAAATTATTAAACACCACTATATTCATATGGAATATTTATTGGAATATTTATGATTTATATATCCCCCATAAACTAGTTTTATTGATAATTTTATGTTACCATTTTAAATTATGCTTTTCATGTAACAATTCTTGATGATAATCTTCTTTTACGCTTGTTCTAATGATAAAATGATGGGTCATGTACTTTGAAAGGCCCTCCTTTTGTTTTTTTTACACCAGTAAAAAGAATTTATTTGGGAAATGGGGAAAAGAACAGAGTTTGGTGAGAAATGGGAGAGAAAGACAGAAATACACACCAAGATTTGATGTGGGCTCCTCTAGGCAGAGGGAGCAAGCTGGGACCTCATGTTTGCAGGAAGGTCTTGCAGCCATTTACAACTGTATTTCTGATGAATTACAGCAAACGTAATTTATTTTATTATTGACTCACTAGAAGGTAAGCTAAATATTTAAGACCAAACTCTCATGCACACACAAATACACTGAAACAATAGCTGAAAATGGGTAGGGAACAGTATTAGTAAGCAAGTGAAAGAGTAGGTATCCCTAGAATGAGGTGTTCTAAAGAAAATGACAATATCAATACTGCATTGATGAGGGTTCCATGTTTAGGGTCTGGCAAGACCAAGATTTCTGAGAATTCCACTGTAAGCCAAAGATCTTAAAGTAGGTTGATGTTGTTCTAAATCTATAGTAACCCCTGACTTCTGAGATATTATAGCATAGAAACAACAAGTAAATTACTAAGCATGAGTAAAATCATGAGATAAGGTCAGTAGAAACAACAGAACAAAAATTTGCAAACATGGTATAATTATCAGGAAATAATCATTACAGGGTACAGTATAGTTTTGTATAAAATATTTTAAAATACAAAAATTGTTACAAACAGTGAGTTAGGAACAAAAGACTATGAGGAATAACCAGGAAAATATGAAAAAGAACTTTTAGAAATTAAATAAAATTTCTTGAAACTAATATTTCAATAAGTGGATTAAAGAGCTAATTAGATGCAAAGAAAAATGAAAGAATAAATCTGAAGATACATTTTGAGAAATTACTCCAGAAGGCTGTTTATTGAGAAAAGGAAATGAACAATATAAAGAAGTTAAAGTCATAGAAAGTGAAATGATAAAGTATGATATACATCTAATTGACCTCCAGAACAACATGAATAAGTGAATAGAATGAAGAAGCAAGGTCTAAGAATCATCCAGAACCTTTGTAAAAATAAATCCATATATATATAGAGAGAGAGACAGAGAGAGCAAAAGGATAAATGAAAAAGGAATGATGTTCTAATACATGGGACAACATAGATATACCTTGAAGACATCATGTTGAGTGAAATAAGCCAGACACAAAAGGAAAAGTATTGTATGATCTCAGGGAGCAAATTTATAGACTCAGAAACTAGACCGCAGGTTATCCAGTGATATAGAATTTCTTTGTGGGGTGATGGAAAATTTGATAATGGATGTTGGGTGAGGGTAGCACAACATTGTGAATATAATTAACACCACTGAATTACATATGTGACCGTGGTTAAAAGGGGAAACTTTAGATTGTTTATATGTTACTGGAATAAAAATGAAAAAAAAAAAACAAAAAACAGCCAAAGGACCATACAACACAAGCACAAGCAGTGAAATCTAATGTAAACTGTAGACTATAGTTAATAATAAAATTATGATCATATTCTTTCATCAAATATAACAAAAAGATACCACATAAATGAAAAGTGTTAATAGGGAAAGCTACATATGGGGGGGGGTTGTGCTTGTATGGGAACTATATTTTCTGCATGACATTTCTGTAAACCTACAACTTACCTAATAGAAATTAAAAAATAAAAGCCATAGTGAAACAACTTAACAAAGAATGACAATGAAATATTTTAGTGGAATTGAGGTGACAAATGAAATTTCCTTAGAAGGAAATTAATAGGGTTACCAGAAAACCTCTCTTTAAGTATGTTTGCAAAATGAAGATATTTTAAGAAAAATTAAATCCTCAAAGTTCATAGAAACAAAAACAACTACAAAATTTGCAGTATTGGAAATTCTAATCGGTTTTTAGGATATTATGGACAATTATCCCAGAGGAATAGTGCATTAGTCAGTATTTTCTACATACACATACATATATATGTATGTACACACACACACATATACACATTTGAAGAGAATTATTTCTAGGAATAGGTTAAAGCAATTGTGGAGCTGGAAAGTCCAAAATCAGTGGGGTAGGCCAGGAGCCTGAAAATTCAGGTATGAGTTGATGTTGCAACCTTGAAGCTGGATTTCTTATCTAGGTAGCCTCCGTTTTTCCTCTTGAGTCCTTTCAATGGATTTGATGAGGCTCACCCATATTATCAAGGGTAATTGCTTTTACTTAAAGTCAACATACGGGAAGTGGATTTGGCTCAATTGATAGAGCATTCGCCTACCACATGGGAGGTCAAGGGTTTGATCCCCAGGGCCTCCTGACCTGTGTGGTGAGCTGGCCCATGTGCAGTGCTGATGTGTGCAAGATGTGCTGTGCCACACAGGGGTGTTCCCTGCATAGGGAAGCCCCATGAGCAAGGGGTACACCCCATAAGGACAGCCGCCCCACAGGAAAATAGTGCAGCTGCCCAGGAGTGGCGCAGCACACACAGAGGGCAGACGCAGCAAGATGATACAACAAAAAGAGACATAGATTTCCAGGGCTGCTGACAAGAATACAGGTGGACACAGAAGAACACCCAGCAAATGGACACAGAAAGCACATGACTGGGGGTGGGGAGAGAAATAAAAAATAAATCTTTAAAAAATAATAATAAAGTCAACAAAGTGTAGTCATTAATGACATTTTCAAAATACCTTCACAGCAACACCTAGATTAGTGTTTGGTTAAATAACTGATACTATATTCTGGCTAAGTTGGTGCATAACACTCTCCATCACAGATTTTTTAAGATGAAAGAAATGACAAGGAAATGATAAAAATTTAAATAAATATAAACAGATATATTCAATATTAAATAATGCTAAATTAAAGGCTAAGATGGTCAGCATTCTTCATGCCTATCTGTGCCCATGCCCTTTGCAAGGTGACTGTCGAATTCCTATCATTACAAGATGGAGTTTTTCCTGACTCCTTGATTCTGATCTATTTTTTTTGTCTTAATTTTTTTAATGTTACATTAAAAAAAATATGATGTCCCCATATACTCCCCACCCTCCTCACCCCACTCCTCCCCCCATAGCAACAACCTCCTCCATCATAATGAGACATTCATTGCATTTGGTGAATACATCTCTGAGCACCTCTGCACCTCATGCTCAATGGTCCACATCATAGCCCACACTCTCCCACAGTCCACCCAGTGGGCCATGGGAGGACATACAATGCCTGGTAACTGTCCCTGCACCACCACCCAGGACAACTCCAAGTCCCGAAAATGCCTCACAACACATCTCTTCCTCCCACTCCCTACCCCTAGCAGCCACCATGGCCACTTTCTTGACACCAGTGCCACATTTTCTTCAATTACTAATCACAATAGTTCATGAATAGAATATCAGAAGTCCACTCTAATCCATACTTTATTCCTCTATCCTGTGGACCTTAGAATGGTTGTGTCCACTCCACATCTATATCAAGAGGGGGCTTAGATTCCACATGGATGCTGGATGCAATTTTCCTGCTTTCAGTTGTAGGCACTCTTGGCTCCCTGGTGTGGTGGTTGACCTTCTTCACCTCCATGTTAGATGAGTGGGGTAAGTCCAATAAACCAGAGTGTGGGAGTTGCAAGTCTGTTGAGGCTCAGGGCTTGGCTATCACATGGTCAGTCCAGAGATTCAGGTCCCCTGGGCATACATTAAACCCCAGCAACAACTACAGTTCTGGTAAAAGTAACAGGAGAGACTTTTGGACAAATATCACATCTAAGTCCAGCTCTATCACACAGAAACACAAACTCCAAAGTGGGGCCAACTGACATGGCACTGAACTTCATCTGCCATGACCATAGAACCTGTGGGTCTCTGTAGCCCTCAGAAGAACCAATACCTGGGGTTGTATCTACTTTATCTGTTTCTGGGACTCTGCTCAGGTATGCATAAGGGCAACCCCTCTGATAACCTTCCGGCTCTTTTTGGAGACTCACAGCCATATAAACTCATTTGTCCTTTCCATTTCCCCCTTTTATTCAGGTCAAAAAGCATTTTTAACTCCTGGTATTATATGTAGGCTGAGATATTCTGCTGGTCCTAGTTGACCCTTTTATTCAAGGTCATTTTCTAGTTATATCATCAGCTGGTACTTGGCAGTAATCCCTTGGTGCCAGGGAGGCTCATCCCCAGGAGTCATGTCTCACGCCTGGGGGAAGGCAACATATTTACATGCTGAGTTTGGCTTCAAGACTGGCCACATTTGAGCAACACATAGGCTCTCAGGAGGTAACTCTTAGGTACCCTCCTACTCTAGGCCTTGTTCTTATTTCAGATGCAGAGGCTCACATGCATAGTCATGAGCTCACAAGGGCTCATTGTTGGACCTTCCTTCTTTTTGGTCTTTGCCATTGCACTTGGGAGATTGTTGCTGTTCCTTTAGGGAATGTGATAGGGCTCCCTGGTTAGGAACTCAGGACTCCCTCAGTTGTTGTTTTTAATTGTAACCACTATGAAAATATCCAAACAGTTTTATGTACCCTGGATATATGCCCTGGAGAACTCCCTGCCAACCACGTGTCCCCTGTCAGTAACATCCCACACCAGTATTCCTCCCCTGCCATTGTTGAAACTCTCTGTGATCCAAAACTTCTTCAAAAGTGAAGCCCAATATATTGCCAGGTTCCATTAATAGTGGAATGGAATATAGTGATGAGTTTAAAGGTTAGATATAGAATACATATTAATTTAGAAAAATTAAGGTAAAAATAAATTGGGGTATCAAAAAATTTAAAAATTCAAAAGCTTTGTTTCTGATATTTTGCCTTCCATCACTGCAATAAGTGTTGCCCTGTATGCAAATTGACAAGGTAACTACTTCCGTCTTTTCCTCAGTGTCTACTTCCTACCTTTTTCTTTTTCTTTTTCCTAATTATTAAGCTTATCATCACAAAAGTTTTCGATCACAGTAATTCATATATACAATATACAGTACCTGATCTATTTTTATAACTTGTTTTGACTACTATAATATAGCAGAAGTGATGTGCTAATTCTAAGTCTAGACCTCAAAGGCCTTTGTGTGCTTTATTCTCCCTCTCGGAACTCTATCAGTGCCACATGAACAAGTCTAGGTTTGCCTCCTGAAGATAAGTGACCACATCAAGGAAAACTAAGGCACCCTTAACAATAGTCAGTCAATTCCAGGTGTAGAGAAGCCTACTTGACTTATAACTGATTGCAGACACTTGAGGAATCCCAAATAATACCAGAACTTCCTGATAAGAATAATGTCAATTTCCAAAACACAAACTATGAGCTAAATAACTGCTTGTGATTTTAAGCAACTATGTTTTGAAAATATGATAGACGTAAAACACTAGACAACAATAGCATAGAAGTCAGGAGGGGATCCTGCTCGTTAAAGTGGTCTAAGCTTTGTGTATGTTAAATGGATTAAAATTCAGTAAATAAAATAATATTATAAAATTATACCTTGACATTTGAAAGTTTAGAAGAAATGCCAAATTCATAAAATAACACAAAAATTGATAGAAGAATGAATTACATGGTATTGAAGACCCTATATTTTCTACACAAAGAAACAACAGCCCCCCAAGTTTTAATGACAAGTCCTACTAATCTTTCAAGGAACAACTCACTCCAAACTTATGCAAGCTCTTACAGAGCATAGAAAATAAGGGAATATTACCAAAACCGTTCTACAACATGAGTAAATATAAGATTTTTAAAACCATGCAAGAAATGTATGAAAAAAAGAAAAATACACATCAATTTCATGTGTGCACAAAGATGCTAAGATGTCCCAAAATATTAGCAAACTAATTCTGGCTACTTAAAGAAACAAATATATTATGATCAAGTTAGTATATCCTTTTGTTGACAAAGTATTTTAACTAATAGATATAATAGATATAATAAGCACTTTAAATTTTAATATTTTCTCAACAGTTATAGCCTTATTTTATATTAGTTGCAATCTTTAACAAAGGATCTTTTTTCACCACATTTTCCTTAGTGACCCAGGTTTACCATTACTATTAATATAATAAGTTATTACCCTCAATGTAAAAACAGTGGTACGATAGAAGTTTTTGTTATGTTTTCCTTCAAATTAAATGGCCAAAACTCCTATGTGTGTGTTTTAATGTCCCCTCCTCTTTTATTTAGAGCTCCATAAGTTCTAGTTGCTAAAGTTTCCTACCTTCAAGTTGTCAAAACTCTTTCTCTATGTGTGTGATTTGCTGGTTGCAATTTACTGTAAGCTAGAAAGTCAGGTAACCAAACATTTAAATGTGTGTTTAAAAAGTGAGTAAATCGCCTATGAGCAAACAGTTGAAGTGGTTTCTCTTACTCATAAAGTTGACATAGTTTAACATAAACATGGTAACATTCTCAGATACACATTTTCTTAATTATTTTTTCTGATTCCAAATCAGAATGCATTTTCATTATACTTTATTGAAAAAGTAGAACTGATATAATTTAGAAAGCAAAAGTCAGAAACTTTGATGAGTTTCTTCTGCTGCAGTTGAGTGGTATTATGGGCTCACTTGTGCCCCCAAGCATGACCTTATTTGGAAATAAGGGTTTTTTTCAGATAGGATCACATCAAGATGACATCATACTGCATAAGGGTGGGCCCTAATCCAATATGATGGTATCCTTTAAGAAGAGAAGAAGAGACTTCTATTGACACAGAAGGGAGAAGGCCATGTGAAGATGAAGGCAGACACTGGAATTAAGTATCTGTAAGATGTGGGGTCCCAAAGATTGCCAGCTGCCACCAGAATTTAGGAAGAGGCAAAGAAGAATTCCTCCCCTAGAGCATTCAGAGAAAGCATGGCCTTGCTGACACCTTAATTTTAGAATTCTAGTTTCCAAAACTGAGAGAATACATTTCTGTTGTTTTAAGTCACCCTGTTTGTGGTATTTTTTCATGGCAGCCCTAGGAAACTAATACAAGTGGCATGTTATTTAACCTTGAAAAATGTAGCAATATTAAAATTTCAAAGTAATATTACACATTTAATTCCATGTCTGTCAAACACTTGTGAAAATTTTTAAGACAAGAAAACCTCTTTTTAAAAAAAACTAATTAGCGAGCAAATCCTCTTACTGTGAATTTTCCTTTGTTCCTCTCCAGAGATAGACTACCATGTCTTTAAATCTTACCTTCACCTTTATTTGACCTAAGTCTGTACATAAATTTCTCAGTCTCTTTGGTCTAAAGTGTCAATGGTAAATTGCATTTAATCAGACCTGCCTCACACAGTTGCAGTGAGAACAATATTAAAGAAACAAAATTTCTGGCAAATAATATACAGAAAGCAGCTGGAAGTTACAGGCAGTAAATTCGGGAAGAATTTTTTTGGGCTAATATTTTATCAAGGAAATTTTACCAAGTCAGTCGATAAGCTAGTTGGTTCAGTTGTTCATGATTATTGAATTCAAGGTATTTTTAAAATTATAGAGCATAATGATAAACTATAACTTTAAAATTACAGTGATTTAATTTCATTCTTAATTAATATGATCAGGTAAAATATCTAATAAGGTAATAAATGTATAGGCATTTAAAACATAGCAAAAGCTAAAATAGTACACTAGCTTTAATTATTAATTTTCTTCAAGTTTGATGTGTTAATTCAATAACTATTAATATGTGAAAATGAAAATGAAGAATTTGAGTTAATGAAGTTTTTGGTTAACCTGAATTGGCTCATGCATTTTCTAATGACCTCTCTGAGCTGCAAGTGTTTTTAACAGCTGAATACAAACATCAAATTTTATTGGTAGAATATTTTGCTTGGTGCTGAAGTATACAAAATGTATTTTTGCTGGAGGCATGATTTTTATTTTTTTATAAAGCTCTGGCATGGAAAGTATTTTCACTGATTTAAAAAGAAAAGCAGAATAGGAAAGCACAAGGCAGCAATAGCAATATTATTTTACAAACTTTCCCTTGAGCTTGTTCAGCCTAGAAGGATCATTTTTTTGTATGCAATATTCTTCTCAAAAATATTTAAGTAGCTCAAATTCAAATTATAAAAGAGAACAATGAAGAATATGAAAAATATGTAGTGTCTTTTCACACAGATGTGCTCCAATGTTTAAAACTATTTTGTGCAAAGCAGAATTATCAAAATTATTTAAATACATTATAATGAGTTTTCAAATTATGAGACTATTACAAATGTATAGTTAGGAAATTTTGTTTAAATTATTCTTTCTTTATAAAATATAAATTATAGAAATAATATTGTGTAGAAAATTTAAGTAATAACTTAGCCATTGCTAACTAGTTTTAACCAAGTTTTTTAGAGATTTTTGGCCTAAATATAAAGTTTATGCCTAATCACTTAGTGCAATAACTTTTTTATTTACTGATTTTCTACATAAAAAAATTATTCCATGTTGCAAAGTAACAAACTATTATTATGAAACATCTAAACAGTTGTAAAGCATTCCTGTTAGACAGTGTAATTTGTTTAGTAATAGAAACTATGTCATGATTCTTAACGTAATAAACTATTATGTAATAATTTTAAATACTGAACTACATTAAAGCAAAATATTTACCTTATATTCACTAACCTTAAATCTTTCATTTGCTAAACACTATTCCAGAAATAAGAGCTGGGTGATAAGTAAAAATACAGATTTGAACAAGCATTGATCAGCAAACTATTAAGACCATCCATAAGAAAAAAACAAACAAACAAAATGCTAAATTTCATTTCCTCACAAACTAATGCATCACTCTGTATTTCTGTATAAGGTTCATCCATTTAAAAACCAATTATGAGTTTGTACCATTTACCTAGAAAAGTTGCAGAGATAGCTTGTAACCATTTCTTTGAAATCAGTGAACATTTAGTTTCTCTTGGAATATTGAAATTGTATAATGAAAAGGGCCAAATATAAATGGATCAAATGGAGCTCTGAAATCACCCATGATATAGAATACCCACAAATATTTAAAATTAATATCACAGCATATTAAGACATCATATATTGGACTAATCACTAAGGAATATACCTTAATTTCTCCCTGAAAATAATTATAATCAAGATAAAAGGAAAATCAACCTTTCTTCAGGAAACATTGTTTACAGGCCCTTTAACAAGTATATTGGTGAAACAAATCAGCTCTGGATCCAATTAGGGAAATTTATAATGTATTAATACCAAGCTTTACTTTAATTTTTAAATGTAATTCTTGTAAAATATAAAAATATAATTAACATATAGTATTAATGCTTAAACACAAATCTGTAACCTCAAATACACATATATAATTAGATTACTAAGAAAGTCTCTACCTAGAACATTGCCTACATACCAAAAAGAACATTATTATGACTTTTAAAATAATTTCCCTGTTTTTCAGTATGTGTGAATCACTAAAAGCATATGGCTTACTTTAAAAAAAAATGTGTTTAAGAATTCAGGCAGTCTGTCTTCAGAAAAAAAAATCATCAATGCATTTTTTTCTAAATGCACCCCTATTATTGCAGATATTAATAATTGTTATTCATTGATTTTTCACAATTGTATGATATTCCTTTGAATTGTGCTATCAAAGTGATTTGGATCACTTTCTGTCTTTTGCTATTACATTAGTATAGCTGTATTCCTGCATGTATATCCGGATATATCTACGCAACTATATATTTCTAGTATAAAGCTGGAAGTGAAATTGCTGGAACATACAGATAACCATCTGAGCATACAGATAACCATGACCAAAGACATGATTCCCCAGAGAAACAGTACCTGGAGGATGGATGGGTAGATGGATAGATAGGTAGGTAGGTAGGTAGATAGATAGATAGATAGATAGATAGATAGATAGATAGATAGATAGATAGATAGATAGATAGATAGATAGATAGATAGATAAATGATAGACAGATTAATTATAAAGAATTTGTCATGCAACCATGGTGACTGGCAACCTTGCATGTTGCAAACTGAATACTCTGATAAATGTAATATTTAAGTTGAGTCCAAATTTACCACAGAAGGATGTTTAACAGAAGTTGAGACATAAATCATTTTTCCTGAAATCCTCAGTTCTGGCTTTTATGACCTTCAAATGATTAAATGAAGGGACTCTCCAATTCCTGAGAGCAATCTTCTTTGTTGATTGTAGATGCAATCAGTCATATATGCAATCAGCTGCTTATAGATGCAAATCTAACTATGAAATACAATGACTAACAATCAGGCCAGTGCTTGCTTAACCAAACAACTGGATTCCATAACCTAGTCAAGGTGGCACATGAAATTAACCATCTCAACCATGGTCAGCTTCACAAGATAATTCAAAACTTTTTTCTAATGTAGCTGTACCAATCACAAGCCACCTTCAGTATGTAAGTTTTCTTTGATTCACATGCTCAGAAGCACTGGATAATTTAATTTTTGCCATTCTAGATATTGTAAAATTGTATATCACTGTGCCCTTAATTAACATTTTCCTGATTTCTAATGAGGTTGAACATTTTTTGATATATTTATTGATATAAAATATCAATAAAGATATCCTATTTCCTCTTCTATAAAGTGCTTATTATTGTATTTGCTCATTTTTTCTATTGTCTTTTTTATTTTTAAATCAATTAGTGGTTCTTTATATATTTTAAATAATAATCCTCTGTGAGTTCCATGAATGACAAATATCTCCTAGATTGTGGCTTGTTAACCATGCATTTTGATGTGTAGTATTCATAACATAAATAGCATATTTATAATATAAAATAATCATTATTTCCATTCAAATGATTACAACTTTATGTTTTGCTTAATTCCCTACCTTGAATTCATGAAAATACATTTTGGTAATTCTTACAACATTGTTTGTTTACTTTTCACATCTTTACTAGCTTTATGTGTTTGTTTGTTTTAAAAGGGACTTTTTTCTTGATCTAAGATGCAATTCATAATGGTCGTATTAGAGCATAAAAGTGATCATTGTAATGTCTGTTGGAAATACAAAGAGAAACTCACTGAAATGCATGCAAGTAGTAGTCCACATAGAGTTCTATTATATACTAACAAAGAGAAATTATGATTTTTTTAAGTCTCAAGGTGTCATTCACAAAATTCATCTGTAAAGTCGGAAACCAACAAATCTAAGTAAATTACAGAATGCAGAATTTCTCCAGCTTACAGATGCTGAACAAAATTAATAAAACAGAAAATTAATCAAAAATATATAAAGAAAAAATTTAGCAATTAAAAACCGCTCTTCTAAATGACTCTTGAATGAAATAGGAAATCCACAGTGCAATTGTATTATAAAAACAACAGATTTGGAACATTATTCCCAGAAACTCATTAAAGCCAAAATCCTTCTCAGAAGTTAAATGAGGAAAAATGACAGGTTACAAACAAAACTTGCAGGTCAAGAATTTAGAAAGATAACAGCAAAACAAACCTAAGAAAATAATGATAACTATATTAAGAAGATTAAAATTTAATTAATTTATTAAAATATTAAAAATAAAAATTTATAAATTAAAGAACTGGGTTGTCTTTTTTATTGCTTGTCTTTTATTGTTGCATTGTAGGATTTCTTTTTATTTGCTTGCAATTAGACCCTTATCAGGTATGTAGTTTCCAAATAGTTTCCAAAAGGCTGCCTTTTCATTTTCTTTGTAAACTCCTTTGAAGCACAAAAGTGCTTAATTCTGAAGATGTACCACATGCAAATTTTTTTTGTTCATTGCTTGTGCTTTGGGTGCAAAGTTTATGAAACCATTGCCTACCACAATATCCCAAAAATGCTTTCCTACAATTTCTTCTAAGAGTTTTATGCTCCTGGATCTTTTTTTTTTCCCTCTCTAATCCATATTTTATACTTCCATCTGTGGGCCCTGGGATGGTGATATTCACTCCACCTCTATATTGAGAAGGGGCTTAGATTCCAAATGGATGATGGATGCAATTCTCCTGCTTGCAGCTGTAGACACTCTCAGTTCCCTGGTGTGGTGATTAACCATCTTCACCTCCCTTTTAGCTGACTCGCATAAGTCTAATGAACCAGAGAGTAGGAGTTAAAACTCTGCTGAGGTTCAGTGCCCAACTGGAACATGAAAAGTCCAGAGATTCAAGTCTCTTGGGTATACACCAATGTTAGCACTAACCAAAGGTTCGTTAAAAGTGACAGAAGAGGCATGTGTAGAAAGGTCACATCTGAGTCCAACTCCATCACATTCAGGGACACAAATTCCAAGGTAGGGTCCACTGACATGGTACTGAGCTCCAGAGCTATCTGTCATGATCATATCCCTGTGGGTTTCCATAGCCCAGGAGAACCAGGACCTGGGGTTGTATCCACTTTGACTGTTTCTGGAGTCCTCCTGAGGAGTGCATAAGTGTGACCCCTCTGATGACCTCTTGACTGTTTTTTGAAGACTCTTAGCCATATAAACTCATTTGACTTTGCTATTTCCCCTATTATTCAAGGTCAAAAAGCAATTTTTAATACATGAGCCTACATGTGGGCTGAGATATTCTGCTGGTCTGAGTTGACCCTTTTATTCAAGGTCTTTTTCTATTTACATCACCAGCTGGTGCTTGCTAATAATCCCTAGGCACCAGGGAGGCTCATCCCCAGGAGTCATGTCCCACACTGGGGAGAATGTAATGCATTTACATACTGAGTTTGGCTTAGAGAGTGGTCACATATGAGCAACATGGAGGTTCTCAGGAGGTAGCTCTTAGGCACCCTGCAGCTCTAGGTCTAGTTCACATTTCAGGCACACAGACTCATAAGCATAGTCATCTATATCAAGGGCTCATTGTTGAAAAGTCCTTCTTTGTTGGTCTTTGTCATTGCACTTACAGGATGGTTGATGTTCCATTGGGGAATGTGATAGAGCTCTCCTGGCAAGGAACTCAGCACTCCCTCAGTAGTCATTTGTAGCTGTGATGTGAACATTTCTATGTCCCCTATATACATACCCCAAAGAACTCCCTCCCAACCATGTGCCCACCTTCAATAACACCCCACACCAATGTTCCTCCCCTGCCATAGTTGAACCCCTCTGTGGTCCAAAACTGCTTCAACAATGAAGTTTAACATATTGCCAAATTCAATTAACAGGAAAATGAAATATAGTGATGGGTTTAAAGATTAGAAGTATACATACTAATTTAGAAATACTAAGATAAAGTAAAAATAAATTGGTGCATTAATAAAAATGAACAATATTATAAAGATTTGTTTTTAATGTTTTGTCTTTCATCACTGTAATAGGTATTACCCTGTATGTACAGTGGCAAAGCACTTTCTTTCATTTCTTCCTCAATGTCTACATCCATTCCTTTTTTAAAATTATTTTTCTAATGTTTAAATTTGTCTTCAAAAAAGTTTTAGGTCACAGTAATTCACATATACAATACAGGGTACTCCCATATATCCAATACCAAACTCTTTCCCTGTTCCCTAGCAATGATCTTTTTACATGTCCATGTTACATTTGCTGCAGCTGATGTACTGTTGAATATGGGAGAATACAGGTGTATGGTTGAAACTATAAGGTTGAGAAAACTCTTTAGAAAATATAATAAGGAAGGATTACATGTTTAAGGTGCTTAAGGGAGGGGCATCTGGCATGGCAGCACACTGCTAGCAAGTGTGTGAGTGCTCAGTTTGTCATAGTGTGTTAAATCATTGAGTGGAGACCATACAATGAGTGTGAAGGTATACCCACATCCTGAGGAGACCTGATGTTCTCAAACGGAGAGAACTGGGTCCCTCGAGAGAATTGGTGGCTCCCAATGGGTTAGGGCAGTCTAGTATGTCAAGTCCTCAGCATTGTTGCAAGTATCTGTAAATCTGGTCCCTCAAGT
Organism: Dasypus novemcinctus; assembly: GCF_030445035.2. Classification (NCBI taxonomy): domain Eukaryota; kingdom Metazoa; phylum Chordata; class Mammalia; order Cingulata; family Dasypodidae; genus Dasypus; species Dasypus novemcinctus. The sequence goes on from NC_080675.1 coordinate 74,324,240, forward strand.
AGTGAAGATTGATTGTCACTGTGGGCCCTGAGGGGAAGGAGAGAGAGGTAAAAAATAGATGGAACCAGGGCAACTGGGGGGCAATGGAAGTGCTCCACAAGATCACGTAATGATGGATATAGGACATATTAATGTACACCAAAAATGTATACAAGGTTATAAGCTAAAATGTAGACCATAATGTAAAAGATCAGGAAACTAAAAATTTAGAAATTTGTGCAGTCTAAAATATAAACCATAATGTAAACCTGTATCTTATATTTAGGTCTTTGATACATCTTGAGTTAAATTTTTGTAGGGTATGAGATAGGGTTCCTTTTCCATTCTTTTGGATATGGATATGCTTTTTATCACATTGAGGCAGTTTCCTGCTATCCTTATCTTTTGAAGTGTTTTTATCAAGAAAGAATGTTGGATTTTGTCTAATGCCTTCTCTGCGTGAAAACATTATATGATCTCATTGATATGAACTAAATATAGTGAGCAGATTCATGGAGGTAAAGTCTGAAAGATAGGTTGCCAGGACAGAGAATGGGAATAGAGAATGGGGACCTGATGCTTAATATGTGCAGAATTTATAAATAGGTTGATTGTAATAGTTTGGTAATGGACAGAGGTGATTGTCATGTAGCAGCAAGAGTGCAATTAACAGTGCTGAAGTGTATGTATAAACATAACTGAAAGAGGAAGTTTTGGGTTGAAAATGCTGCTAGAAGGAATTCTAGAGGATAAAACACAAGATTTTAAAATACAATGAACCCTGTGGCAGCCAAGTACTGTGGCTAAAAATAGAAATATAAGAAAGTTCTTTCAGGATCTATAGCAAAGTTACATTACTAGTACAGGCTGTTGATAGTGGGGTGATATATGGTGAAAATGTACCTAAAGCAAAATATAGACTTTAGCTAACAGTAATATTTTAACATTCTTGCATTGATTCTTACAAAGTTATCACACCAATGTTTAGTGTCAAAAATAGGGGGGAGGAGGTTATAGGAATGTCGCATTTCTTATACTTAGATAAATGTTATAAGCCACAGAAACATCTCAATTTCCTGTTCAGTTATACTGATTTACTCCAAGGCTTCTCTGAATGTAGATGCAACCTGCTGCAGGTCAAAGCTTCATCCTCAGGGGGAAAAAAAAGAAAGGCAGAAGAACACTGCATGGGAATCAAAGCAGGTATATACATTATGTTCTATTGTCAATTAACATAACCAAAGTAAGAAGGGAAAGGTAGAATTGGTTAGGTGGCCTGACATACAGGGTCTTTTGAACATCTTGAACATTACAAAGCTACATGCTTCTATGGGAAATAAATGTATCCTTGTTGCCGTAAGTATGTTTTCTGATAGATAGAGGCCCACACAGTAGCTAACAAAATATTGGACTTTTTTCTTGGGGAAACCCTACTACTTTCTCAAATAAGATGGCAAAACACTCTGGAAAATATCAGTCTTGCCTAAAAAAGGGAAACAGGCCAAAAACTCAAACCCTTGATCTTAATGCTCGCACTTACAAACTTTATTCCTGTAATAATGAAACTAAGCCCAATTATAATTAAGGCTGAAGAGTTACCTCCTAAAAACGTCCTTGTTACTAAAATGTGACCTCTCTCTTAGCCAAACTTTACAAAGAAACTCACTTCCATCCTCCACCCAGCCCCTAACATAGGACATGACTCCCAGGGATGAGCCTCCCTGGCATCAAGAGATTATTACCAAGCATTAGTCAGCAATCTATTTGGATAAAGACCTTGACCAAATGGGGAAAATATTAAATAAAACAGAGTTTTTGTGACTAAGAGATTTCAAAGTGAGAAGGTCCAACAATGAGCCCTTGATACTAATGACTATGCTTGTGAGTCTGCACACCTGAAATAAGAACAAGGCCTAGAGCTGCAGGGTGCCTAAGAGTTACCTCCTGAGAGCCTCCATGTTGCTTGAATGTGGCCAGTCTCGAAGGAAGCCAAACTCAGCATATAAATGTGTTGCCTTCCCCCCAGCATGAGACATGACTCCCAGGGATGACCCTCCCTGGTACTGAGGGATTACTACCAAGTATCAGCTGATGATGTAACTACCAATTGACCTTGAATAAAAGGGTCAACTCAGACCAGCAGAATATCTCAGTCTACATATCTCAGTCTACATATAATACCAGGAATTAAAAATGCTTTTTGACCTGAATAAAAGGGGGAAATGGAAAGGACAAATGAGTTTATATGGCTGTGAGTCTCCAAAAAGAGCTGGGAGGAGTTAAAAATGCTTTTTGACCTGAATAAAAAGGGGAAATGGAAAGGACAAATGAGTTTATATGGCTGTGAGTCTCCAAAAAGAGCCGGAAGGTTATCAGAGGGGTTGCCCTTATGCATACCTGAGCAGAGTCCCAGAAACAGATAAAGTAGATACAACCCCAGGTATTGGTTCTTCTGAGGGCTACAGAGACCCACAGGTTTTATGGTCATGGCAGATGGAGTTCAATGCCATGTCAGTTGGCCTCACTTTGGAGTTTTTGTTTCTGTGTAATAGAGCTGTACTTAGATGTGATATTTGTCCACAAGTCTCTCCTGTTACTTTTACCAGAACTGTAGTTGGTGCTGGGGTTTAACGTATACCCTGGGGACCTGAATCTCTGGACTGACCATGTGATAGCCAGGCCCTGAGCCTCAACAGACTTGCAACTCCCACACTCTGGTTTATTGGACTTACCCCACTCATCTAACATGGAGGTGAAGAAGGTCAACCACCACACCAGGGAGCCAAGAGTGTCTACAACTGAAAGCAGGAGGATTGCATCCAGCATCCATGTGGAATCTAAGCCTCCTCTTGATATAGATGTGGAGTGGACACAACCATTCTAAGGTCCACAGGATGGAGGAATAGAGTATGGATTAGAGTGGACTTACTGATATTCTATTCATGAACTACTGTGATTAGTAATCAAAGAAAATGTGACATTAGTATGGAGAAAGTGGCCATGGTGGCTGCTAGGGGTAGGGAGTGGGAGGAAGAGATGTGTTGTGGGGCATTTTCGGGACTTGGAGCTGTCCTGGTGCTGTAGGCACAGTTACTGGACATTGTATGCCCTCCCATGGCCCACTGGGTGGACTGTGGGAGAGTGTGGGCTCTGATGTGGACCGTTGAGCATGAGGTGCAGCAGTGCTCAGAGATATATTCACCAAATGCAATGAATGTCTCATGATGATGGAGGAGGTTGCTGTTATTGGGGAAGGAGTGGGGTGAAGGGGTGGGGATATATGGGCACATCATATTTTTTTAATGTAACATTAAAAAAATAAAGACAAAAAAAAAAAAGGTCATTATTTTGAAGTACTACGATTATGCAGGTCTCTTCCAGACTCTGCAAAATGCCACAGTAAATAAAGTTTCAAATAAAAGTGTTCCTGAGGGCTCTAGAGTACATCTGGACATCATAGGCCAGCCATATGACCACACAAAATCAACACCATCTTGGCAAACTGTATCTGGGAATATATAAAAATCTAATTCCCCAATATAACACATTTATACTCATTTATAAATCCCCTAATCACGATTCTTCTATTCCTTTTACTTGAACCTATAATTTTCAACTTGCCTCTGTTCCTCAGAGATATAAATCTTCAGATTGTTCATATGTCCATGGAACCCTGAAACCCAGCAGAGAGGTGGCCAACTCCTACTTTCCAGTTCTTTGAGCTTGCCCTGGACAACTATTAAAATGATGTTGATAGACCAGCTCCATCCCAAAAGCAAGGAATATCTTCAACTGCAAGTAAAACAATTCCATTCCTTTGCCCCATAATATCCCTTCTCAGCCTGAAGCGGTCAGAGTGGACATTGTCCCCAATCCCTCAAGATTGAGGAGTGAACAAATGTAAGGGGAGAGGGGAGTAACCACTTGTGTTAACTGAGTAACTTGTAACATTGATATGAAAAATAATTTTTTAAATAAAAAAAGAGGAACCTGTCTTATTTTGCCAGGACTGCTATGACAAATATCATAAAGCTGGCTGGCTTAAACAATAGGAATTTATTGCCACATGGCTTTGGAAGCTAGAAGCCCAAAACCAAGTTCTTGACAGGCCATGTTTTCTCCTGGAATATATCGTGAGTTAACGCTGGCTATAGCAATCATTAGGTTTCTTTGGCATGCATCTCAGCCTCCAAAACATGGCAAGCTACTTCATTCCTGAGATTTTTCTGTTTTTTTGGCTTCTACTACTGTGTTCAATTTTCTTTGCTTATACAGATTTCAACCATATATATTAAGACTCACCCTGATTTAATTAGGCCTTATCTAAATAGGAACTTCAAAGATCCTATTTGCAAATGTGTCTGCACCTCAAATAATAAAATCTTTATCACACCCACAGGCTTAGGAATTAAGACTTAAATATGTCTTAGTGGGGGATGTGATTCAATCCCAAAAGAGCCACACACTTTATTTCAGCAGCCTTTTAAACCAGGTAAAAATCATATGTATGTTAATAAAAAACCTTACCAGTAACTCCAATCAATATTCAGATATATGATTTAGATGAAAATTTCCATATAATCATAGCATTGCCTGGTAGGTATAAGCACACAATCCTCAAAATCTCACAGCATCTCACTACTACATGTTCATGGAATATTTCTAAACTTTAAATAATCAAATGATATATCTTTCTTATTTTCACATTATGTATAAGAGAAGGAAGTCAAAGAGTGATATCTATATACTTCCAAAACATCCAGGCAATTCTATTTAAAAATACTCAACTCAATATGAAGACAGTAATTCAATTATCAGTTTAGATAGTTCCAAACACTTAGTAAGCATGTTCAATAAATTTTATAAGAAACACAAAGCTTACATTTTGTTTGCTTCTATATAGTACATGTACATATGTAAAAAACTGGTTCTATAGCACAAAAGACTCCAAACACTTACATGGGTTTAATTTGATGTGATGAGATGAGCTTTGATTATATATGGTTTATGTAGAGATTCATTGCCTCACCAATTTTTAAATTTAGCAATTTGCAAAGGGAACAGGAAAAAAAAATCAGAAAAAACATCAATAAAATTCACTGTAGACTCTAATACACCCCATTCCTCTCACTTAAAAAAATGGTTTTATAGAATCAATCCTATATTAGCCTCAGTTGTCAATAACTCTCCAGGCATAATAAATCAATCTTATATGTTTATTCTAAACCTTTAGAGAACATCACTAGTCCTTACAGTGACTACTAAATATTCCTGTTTTTCAAAGGATTCTGAACACATTACATTGTGAAACCTAATGGTTAATAATGGGATTTTGAGGTCAGACAAGCTTGGGTTCAGTTCCTATTTTTTGCAGTCACTGCTGCATGAACTTTTCCAAGTTAAAATTCTTTACATATCAGTCAGAATGTTTAGCATATTTAACTTTGTGATTTAGCAGAAGCTACCTGTCCACAGTCTCTAAAATTTGCAATTTTAGTACTATATGATCCTTCCTTTTCTTGCCCCCACTGAAAAAAAAAATGAACCAAGAACTGTCCACTCAATCATTGGCTCAACTACCCCTTGAATGAAGTCATATTTGCTCCTAGAGAGACAGTGAGGTTATTCTTAAAAGATCATATAAAGTCAGCCATCAGCACCATAAGCACATCTGCAAAGAAAATGAAGAATGTGCACAAAATGCTGCAGAAATTAGTGTGACCATTCAGCACTAGAGGAAGCTGAAGAAGCCTCAGTTTTTGCATTTTCATTTCCTCCCACCATAAGGTAGATGTGTACTTCATTTCTTTACCTTGGTTGTCAGTGAGATTATGTTTTTTTGATAAAGCTCCTTTTGTAGGAAAGAATTTAAATGAATTTCTGTTATTTGCAATGAGAATTTTGACAAATATAGTTAGCCTCCTTAAGTCTCAGTTTCTTTATATGTAACATGGGTATACTACTACTCACTTCACCATGAAATCGTGAGAAAATAAATGATATGCAGCACTAACTCCTGACATATACTAAGCATTTGGTAAATGGTAGTTTTTCCTATTTTTTCACTTAATGTCAAAACAACCCAAAGACTTTTAGTGTGTAGCTAACCAGGACTGTTTTTAAATGTTGAGTACTCTTTGCTATCATTTTATGAACTACAATAGCTGGGACTTTATTATATTGCCTTCAAGATAGAAAGGGATAGCAGAGAAATGAAAATATGTTAGAAATTTTTAAATCATCAATGAATTAAGATGTGGGTTCTGTTGTTGCCACTTTTATTCTCTGGTTCAGGCGGAATTCAGAATGAAGAAATGCTACCTCAGGTACAAACTTTATTTAATCGGCTAAGTGTTGCAGCTTGAACCTAATCAGGATGATGGTGGAAATACTTCCTGGTGTTGCAGTTCAAGCCTAGCCAGAGCACAAGCCTGATCAAGGTGTCAGTGGAAGCACCTTTCATGTTACAGCTCAAGCCTAGACCATGGCACAAGCCTGTCCAAAGCAGTGGTGGAAGCACATGGCTTGGTGTTGCAGTTCAATTTGCAACTTGATGCTCGTCATTGCAGCTTGGCTCAGAGTTCTCAGCTCAGTGTCACTTCTTGTAGCTCAGTGATCAGCTCAGTGTTCATTACTCAGCACAGCATTCGTAACTTTGTTTAGGATTCACAGCTTGACTGAACCTTCACAGATCAACTTGGCATTGCAGTTCAACGTTCTTCTGGCTGCAGTGAAACATGCAATGTGCACTCAGGGCTTAGGAGCCCTGGTACAGTCTAGCAGCATCACTGCCCCTGGGGGTGGAGCCTCAGTTGCGATATTCTGATTAGTCAATTACTGGTTCCGAGTAAGGGCATTGGTGAGGGTTTGAAAACCAGATTAACATATTATGTAAATAGGGTATCCTAACTGTGAGATGCTGATTGGCTGGCTATAAGAGGTACTGATTGGCTGACTATTAATTAAAGCAATGGATTCTATTGGTTGAAAATTCTTTTACCCTATTGGTTGACTGAGGATCCCTCTTCCTATTGGTTAGTTCAGGATCCCTCTGCCTAGGAGTCCCTCGCTCAGTAACTTGCACTCCCTCAGGTTCCCTGAGTAAACTATTTCCATGTTCACCATGGTTAAGATTGTATAAAAGATTCTACTTTACTTCAAAATATCCCATGAATTTGGTAATCTTAGAGATGCATCAAATTATGGGTGAAATTAAATGCCATGTTTATTTTGAATTTTGCATTTCAGAATTGGTGACAAGTTTCTAGTTAGTTGTAACTTAAACCTTGGCTCACTTTGTGAAATTATTTTTACTCCCAACATCTTTAAAATATATAAAATGATTTGAAGTTGGAGAAGAATATGAACAAGTAAAGATATTAAGATTATGTTAAGAACCAGAAATTGCTTTTCTGAGTCCATCTGTTCCCTTAATTAAAAAGCTATGTGCTTTAGCTAGATATTAGGTTTTCTAAGTGACAGATTCCTCATTTGTTAAATTGGTGAAAGAGCGGGCAGTGGTATTATAAAGTCAGTGATCATTAATTGCCGTAGATTGAAATATATTCAAGTTTTCCAACTTGGAATCTAGAGAACACAGATAAAAGTCTTGCTGATGTTCCATGTGCCAAATGAGTGCAGAACTTTTCTTATGTAAAGGCATTTACATGAAGACATACTTGCCAGCTAACAGTTCTCTGATATTCTTGAACTATATTTTCAGTTCTAAAAGAAAATATAGTTACACTGTAATATTCTTGTTTTACAGAGTTCTATCCCCTCTATTATCTGATAAGTTACATAAGATATAAATTTATTTCACAAAAGTTACCTTATATTTTTGGTGGGGTTGGCTGGCTCTTTCATAGGTTGTCAGATCCTTTCATAAGAGATGATGTATGCATTTGTGACTGCCTAAATTATATTTAACCCTAAATTATATTTAACCATCTCTTTGATGTTTTTCCTGTATACAAACAATTTTTCAAATTTGGAATTTTCAAAAATTACATATAGGCAGAGATAGGAGCGTTAGAATTCTTAGATGTTTACTTAATTTAGACAGAGAAGAGAATGAGTTTAATATTTAAAGGGAGGGGTTGGACATCTATTCTAGTTTGGATTTTGGCAAAGGCAGTACGCTTTTGCAGTCATTAGCAACAGTGGCATCTTCCTTAATTTGAAATTTCTGGTGATGGCAAATAAAAAATTTCCTTTGACTGAGCCTTCTTAGATACATCCTTAGATAATCAAACCTAGAGCTTATTTTTTTATTCTTTTCAACAATTATATGAGCTAGGGTTCTAGTTTGCTTTGCTGCTTAAGCAGATATCATGAAACACATTGGCTTTTGACAATGGGAAATTATTAGCTTATAAACTTACAATTTTGAGGCTGAGGAAAATGTCCACATCAAGGCATTATCAGGCAATGCTTTCCTCCTGAAGACCAGATGTCAGCAATCCTGGATGCAATGTCACATGGCAAGGCACTTGGCAACATCTGCTGGTCTCTCCCTTCTCTTTTAGGTTTCCTTGCTTCCAGCTTCTTGCTACTGTGGCTTTTTCTCTCTTTGTTCAAAATCCACTCTTTTATAAAGGGCTCCATTAAGAGTATTAAGTTCCACCCTTCAGGGTGAAACTTTTTGTCTGTTTTTTCACTTTCTGAAATTGAAATAAAATTGAATTTTTAAAAATTTACACTAAAATCATCAAGTGTATTTCAGGTACCTTAAAACCTCCAATTTTTTTTCTCTCTCACTTTTTGTGATAGTTCTATCCTTTATTTCATTTTTCCATTTATTAAAATCATTCAATGCATTATGACCATTATACTTCAAACAAGTAGTTATCTTTTAGATCAATTATGATAATAAAAGCAAAATCCCTTTTTAGTCTTCATTTCTCTTTTCTTTGAATCTTATTCTTTCATTATGTACATCTAAGTTTCTCACCTATATATTTTTCTTCTGCTTGTACACCTTCTGTTACTATTTCTTTTAAGGAAGATCTCATGGTGATGAATGTCCTCAGTTTCTGTTTGTTTGTCTGAGAAAATCTTTAATTCTACTTATATTTTGAAGCAAAATTTTTCTGGATATAGAATTTAGGCAGGCGTTCTTTTCTTTCAACACTTGAAATCTTTCACTCACTCTTTTCTTGTTTATATAGTATCTGATGAGAAGTCCTCTATAGTGCTTAAAATGTTGTTTTCCTCTACATTATATCAAGATTTTCTCTTTGTATTTGGTTTCCAGCAATTTGAATATGGTGTGCTTAGATGTTGTTCTTTGGGTATATATCCTGCTTATAGTTTTCTGAGCTTCCTGGATCTACAGTTTTGTTTGTGTCATTAATTGGTGAATGGTCTTGACAATTGTTATTTCAAATAGTTTTTGCTAGTTTCTTTCTTTTTCTGGTATTTCAGTTATGCATATTTTACACTTTTTTCATATTGTTCCACAGTTCTCAGATGTTCTGTTTTTTCACTGTTTTATTATTTTTAATTTTTTTATCTTTGTGTTTTTAGTTTGGAAAGTTTCTATTAATCTGATTTCAACCTACTGCTTCTTCCTTAAATGTGTCAAATCTACTGATGAGGCTATTCAAAGGCATTCTTCATTTCTGTTACTGTGTTTTTATTTTACTGTTCCTTTTAGATCCTTTCTTATAATTTCCATTTATCCTCTTATATTACACATCTCTTTTTGAATCTTATCTTCTTTTTCTCCCTTTAGAGCCCATAACATACTAATAATGTTCATTTTAAATCCTTTGTTTGATAATATTATTATATGGTCCTTTCTGATTCTGGTTGTGATGATTGCTTTAGCATTTCAGTCTGTACTTTTCTTGCCTATTGTCATGCCTGTAATTGTTTTGTTGAAAGCTAACAAAACAGTATTGGGTAATAGGAACTGAGGTAAATAAGTCTTTATTGATCAGAATTTATGTTAATTAGGCTTGGAGTTAGGCTGTGTTTAATGTTTGCTGTAAGTGCCAGAGGCTTCAAATTCCTCTAGTGTCTTTGTGTCCTTGTGCTTGTCTTTCCTTTTAACTTTGGGCTTCCCTAAATACTCCCCCTCAAAGAGATTTTATGCCTTATAGCTCCCCTTATAGCTTCAATCCACTTTTATTATAGTGGAGTTGTTGCTGTGGTGGTAAGACATGGGAGAGGGAAGCATTCAACAAACTTCCAGTTAAATCACAGACTTTTAGTGCATTTCTGTCTTGGAGCTGGGGCCTTCACAAATGTTTCTCCAGTGATGTAACTTTTATTTAATGATCCCCTATCATTTCTTGGCAACAGATTCTGATCTATTTCCTTGATATGCTGACCCCTGTTGAATATGTTGCTTTTTGTTTGTTTCCTACTAGGTGAAACAGGAAGGCTAGAGGGGACTGGAGTAATAGCTTTCCAATAGAAAGAATAAGGCTCTGGCATAGTTCTTTCCTCTGAAGACTTAGCCTTTGTTAAGGAGAAGGCTATAGGAATATTTTTCAATTAATACAGTTTCCCTTCCTATGCAGATACACAAGGGACACTTTCTCAGATTTTGACCATGACAGCCTGGTAGGTTTCCAGTAGTTAAAGCTCATAAATGTGTTGGGTCTTTTACTAAGAGAAACTGGAGTCTCCTTTCAAGAGGTTCAAGGACTATCTGGGAGATGATGGTACTCTTTTCCAGATTAAAGTCAATTTGATGTTACAGAACATGTAGTAACTTGGTGGGATATCTATCATTTTTTGTATTATCACATGACCAAAGAGTCATATCCAAAGAACCTTGTTCAAACACTTTTGATTATTATTCTGGCATTGCTTGCTAGAGTCCTAGGATAACAACTCTCCTATCTGGTGTTATGAATAACTGCTTGTTAACTGCTACACTGAAATAACTTCCTCTTTATGTTCACAGAGCCTATTTCCGTGGCACTATCTCCCACTTTCCTTTCCATTCTAAAGCAGGCAACCACAAAGCTTTCTATATATAAGCCATCTATATATGCTGTGATCTCCTTAACCATTCATTTCTCCATGACATGGTAAAAGAAGTTTCCTCAGGATCCCCAAAAAGACATAGGTAAAGTCTAAGTGAGAATGTTGCACAGGATTTTCTTCTTAGATCTTGGGCCTTTCTTTGGCTGAGGATTTTATGATATCTGAACTTCCTTTAAGGTAGGCTACCCTAGGGTCTAGGTTTTAGTCATTCAATAAAACAAACATATCTCAACTTCTTGTATCTTGAACTCAGGATCTCTGCAAAGTACATCCATAAGGACAAATACATCAAAATCTACAATTGTGTTCTGCTTTTCCTGGTCTAACACCACAGAATCCATTCCCACAGATATTTTCCAGGCTTCGGCCACTATAAAATTACCCCAAATTTTCCATCTTTGAAATTAATTTTAGGACCATGCTGAGATCTGAAACTGATTATAGGTCTGGGGTGCAATGTGGAATCATAATAAAAGGGAATAAAAAAAGAATGTGAATCCCCTTGTAAGATGGCTTCAAATAAAACAGGGCTACCTCATCAGAAGGGATCATATCTCCTGGTAATTATAGGGCAGTAAGTTTTGGAGTTTGAATTTACTAGAGTTATCTAAATGCCCCCAAATAGTTTTTTTTTTTCCTTTAAACCCTCTAGCTAATTAGAAGTACAATCCTCCCACCATCCTTTGTATGTTTCCTACATCTCATAATAATGACCTAAGCTAAGATCAGCTAAGCAGCTACCTTGTCTATCCAAGCTTTGTTGTCAACAAACCAACCACCAACCTATTCAAAGTGACCACCAGTGAAATTTATTGTTTCCATGTTTAATTTTCTAATAATAACCATAATCTCACTGTCTTCCACCCTATCTGTGTAAAAGAGCCAATCTGAAATTCTCATTTCCTTAAAGCTCTATTGCTGTACTCACTCATTATAACAGTGATTTTATTAGTAAGAATTACTGTTAAGAATAACCCACTTTTTCTATAAACCCCAAACTTTGGTAATTAAAAAAAAAGTTTGGGGTGTTTGCTACTTAGCGTAGGTATAAAAGCATTTTAAAAAGATGATATCTAGCTATATGGTTTGAAGCTGTATGTTCCCCCAGAAAAATATGTTCTTGATGTTAATCCATTTGTGTGGGTGTGGACCTATTGTAAGCAGGATCTTTAGGAGAGTAGGATCTTCATCCATTATAATTAAGACATTTTGATGAGGCTACTTCAGTTAAGGTGTGATAATTATGGCAACATTACTTTAAAAACTCCTGTCCAGGCATATTTATCTTATTTAATCCTAATAACAAGCTCAGTTTTTTCTCTAGTGTTCTGAAAAGTGAATAAATGAGCACAGCTTGGTTAAATGGCATGACCACGGGCATGGGTTGGGCCATGCCCACAAGCTTCTGCTGTAGTTTGGGGTGCTCTTCTGCACCATCCTCCTCCTGCTTTGGGTGTCTTTCTTTCTCTGTGTCTTCTTTTATTCCTGCATCCTGACACTGAGCCACCTGAGCCCTGTGCATTTCTACTACAGGACTGACTGATTCCTCCACCTCCTGACTCTGCTCCTTCCCTTTGGCCAGTGTTTGACTAGTTAAGGGTGGACATGATCGCGTGCTGAGGTATGGACAGCCACCCTGTGTTACCTTGGAGCTTGAGCTGTCTCAGAGTCCCCTATCAATTATTCTGGCATGTTCTTTTTTCTTTTTTTTTTTTTTAATCATTTTTTAAAAAATATTACATTCAAAAAATATGAAGTCCCATTCAACCCCACCGCCCCCACCCCCCACTTGCCCCACAGCATCACTCTCTCCCATCATCATGACACATCCATTGCACCTGGTAAGTACATCTCTGGGCATCGCTGCACCCCATAGTCAATGGTCCACATCATAGCCCATACTCTCCCACGTTCCATCCAGTGGGCCCTGGGGGGATCTACAATGTCCCGTAGTTGTCCATGAAGCACCACCCAGGACAACTCCAAGTCCCGAAAACGCCTCCCCATCTCATCTCTTCCTCCCATTCCCCGCACCCAGCAGCCACCATGGCCACCCCTCCCACACCAATGCCACATTTTCGCTGTGGACATTGGATTGGTTGTGTCCATTGCACATCTATTTCAAGAGGGGGCTTAGATTCCACATGGATACTGGATGCAATCCTCCTGCTTTCAGTTGTAGGCACTCTAGGCTCCATGGTGTGGTGGTTGACATTCTTCAACTCCATGTTAGCTGAGGGGCATGTTCTTGATCATCATTTCATGCTACACCAGGGGTGGTGGAATCACCTCCCCTTCTTCAGGCTTGGTGATGCTGCCACTCTGACCTGCTCCAGATGCTTGCATGTTGTTGGTCTTTTCTAGCCTCCTGCTGTTTGGCTTTGCAGAGCAGAAGCAGCTCATGGAGCTAGAGCCATACTTGGATTATGGAGAGAACTCATATGTGTCAACAACCGGAGCAATTATTGAGATCCACAGCAAGGACACCCAGATGTATGGAGCTTGCCTTCTTATACATGATCACTTCACTGGGCACAAGTACTTGTACAACTTCCCAATGACCTACACATTCCTAGGTATCACCAGCAACTTCACCTTCCTCAGAATCATCATGCTTTTCAGCTACATGCAGTGGGTATGGGGACTATCTGGTTACAATACTGCTTCTCTTTGCAGGATAAAATCCAAAAATTAGGCAGTTTCCAAAAGGAAAGCAAAGGGAGGCTTTCCACCTATCAACCAGGACCCCAAGGCAGGATGAACTGATTTAGTAGTCAGATATTAGAGAGGATGGTGAGAGTCCTGAAAACTCCTCAAGGACAGAGGGTCAGCTGCCTGAGGAGGAGAAACCTGAGCAGCATCCCTTGAGTGGGGAGGAAGAACAGGAGCTGGAGACCAGGCTCCTGGGAAGATGCAGCTCTGCTGACAGAGGCCAACCTCCTGCTTCAGCCCCTGCCCTTGCCCTGAAGACTCTGGGCATCTCTGAATCCTCTGTGGGCCCTCTCCAACAGGGGTCCACCTACTCTAGTTCCTGAAACTAAAAGGGCAGGTTGCTTACACATCAGCACTATTCCCATTTCACCCCTCTCCTGTTTCTTCTCAGAAAACTATTTTTGTGCAAAATAATAATAATAATAATAATAACACTATAAAATATCAAATGTATTTCAGGTACCTTATAATAGAATTTATTTCCTTTCTTCCTTTTTTCTTGCTCTCGCTCCCTCCTTTCCTTCCTTCCTTCCACCACTTTACTTGAAAACCCGGTCAGCAATTTTCTTGCACAGGTAACTGAAGAGTCCTCGAGTTACCATGATACCTGCTAAGGCAGACATGACACCCATTGTATTAAAAGTGGCATCTTTCACAGTCCCTAGACCTTTAGAAAAAGTCCTCAAGGCTTCTGAAGGTGGAGCCACCTGACAACAGGTGGTTGAATCCCATGAGGCTTACTGTCACTTTCCCTTCTTCAACAGGCCTTGTGGCTCATCTTGTCCTAGATGACACAGGGCAAGTCCCAGGATATAGGGGAGTATCAAGAGTGAGTCTATTGCAGATTAAGGCACTACAGTGGAAGTAGACCAGGTCAGAGAATACTTGGGTGACTGATACAAAGGCAAAACTCTTGACTTCAAAACTCTGATAGTAATCAGGATGGGTCATGGAGGAGCCAACTGGATAGAATTTTGTTTGGTGTTGTCCAGGTTGTATTCACAGCCATCCACAATATTCCACTGAGGGAGGGAGGCTAGGTCCATGGTGGCTGTTGCTAAAGAAACATCTAAGACCAGCTTGATGTTGGGTTCATTCCTGTTTATGACTTCCTTTTCCAGATATATTTGTTAGTGGAAGTATCTCACCATAGGGTACTCTATGTTCCCATAAGGTTGGAGGTAAGAGGAATCTGGATTAAGAAGGCAAGGTCAAGAGAAGCGAACCAGGCTTCATTGAGCCCACTGGAGGAGGAAGACTTTCCACATCTGTATTTATTAGCACGTCATCACTGCTGTAATGGCATTTCATTGTCATCCTGAATTCATTGTCTCTGGAAATTTTGCTGGGAGGAAGATCCACCCAGAGTGCATGCATCTTATTTTCATAGATGGTTTTGTCATCTTTGAACTCGTGTCTTATTCTACATCTATTCAAGGGTGTGTAAAACTGCCAGTAATTGAGACTGATCTTTAAATTTTAGCCAACAGGATGAGTCTCCTATTCTGAGTATATCCAAGTTGAGAGCTGGTTTTATTTGGTGGATGTAGACAGATATACTGATGGCTTTCTCCTTCTGTATCTGTATTCATCCCATTTATATATGACTCCAGTAAGAGGATTAAGGCTCATCCTAAGTCACACTTTAACTGAAGTAACCTCATTAAAAAGGTCCTCTTGCAATGGGTTTACACCCACAGGAATGGATTAGCCTTAAGAAGATGATTTTCTTGGGTACATACATTTCTCAACCACCATGCATATTAAGGGCTTATTAAAATCAGAGAAGGTGGACTAAAAGGAGGGAAGGGATAAAGAACAAAAGCAAAAAATAGAAAACAGTTACAAACACGGTAGATATTAATCCAATTATATCAGTAATAACTTTAAAGTGAATGATACAAATGCACCAATTAAAAGATAGAGATTGTCTTAGTGGATGAAAAAAAAATCCAACTACATGTTGTCTATAAGAAACCCACTTCCAAAATAAAGACTCAAATACATTAAAAGTAGAATGGGACCTCACATATATATTTTTAATGTAATATTATTACAAAGTCAATAAAAAAAAAAAAAAGTAGATGTTGGGCTCTCTCTCATGCTCTCTTGTCTCTGGACCCAGGCTCCAACTGCCTCTCCCCTGCTTGGATCACCATGCAAGTAAAACCTGGGCATTACAACCTATAATGGAAATTGTAACTTGTAAATCAACCCTCTTTATCACTTTTCAGGCCCTTCCTCTTTACCTGAGACCCGTGATCAGTTATTTCCTCCCATTTCTCTTCTCTCTCTACCTAAATAAATTACTTACCTAACTCAAAAAAAAAAAAAAAGTAGATGTGGGGAAACAGATAAGAGATGTGACTTAAGTGATTGAGCTCCTGTCTACTACATGGAAGGTCCCTGGTTTGGTTTCCAGTGCCTCCTGAAGAAGACAGTGAACTGGCACGATGGGCAGGTATGGCAAGCTGACACAACAAGAGACACAAGAAGAAAAACATAATGAGAAACAATAAAGTGGGGAACAGAGGTTCCCAGTGTCTCCTAAAGAGAATGAGCAAGACAGCAAGTTGGTACGATGGGCAAGCATGGCAAACTGAGGCAAAAAGATGATGCAATAAGAGACACAAGAAAAAAATACAATGAGAGATACAACAAAGCAGGAAACAGAGGTGGCTCAAGGGATTAGGTGCCTCCCTCCCATATTGGAGGTCCTAGGTTTGGTTCTTGGTGCCTCCTAAAGAAACAAGGAAGCAGATACAGCAAGTGCGAACAATGAGGAGGTGGGGAGAAATAAATAAGATAAATCTGAAAAAAAAAGTAGATGGGATGGTTTGAAGATACATGGACCCCAGAAAAAGCCAGAGATCAAAGAAAAAGTCTCAACCTAAATTTAAGTGAAAATATAACTTGGCAGTATTTGTCAGAGGCAACTAAAGCAGTGCTTAGAGGGAAATTTATAGCATTAAATCCAGTTATTAGAAAAGAAGTTCTAAAATTAATAACAGTTTCCACATTAGGAAACTAGAGCAAAAAGAGTAATTTAAACATAAAATAACCAAATGTAATATAATTAAACTTAGAGAAGAAATGAAGATGTATTCAATGTTCATGGGCTAGAAGACACAATATTGTTAAGGTGTTAATTCTTCCCAATTTCATCTACAGAGTCAATGCAATCTGTATCAAAATCTCAGCAAGTTATTTTGTAGATTTCAACAAACTAATTCTCTTCAATTTGTATGGAAGGGTAAAAGATTTAGAACATTCACAATATTGAGAAGAACAAAGTTGGAAACTTCACAATATCCAATTTCAAAATTAAAGAACCTGCAACCTCAGTGAAAGAACTGGAAATCATCTCAGCATAAAATCTATGTAATCGCATTGTCTAGACTCCCTAACAGTTGATATAAGAGACTTGAAATTTAGCTTCCACAAATTATTTGTACCCACATGACATTTGGATTCTGATCTGAGATATGTGAAGAAGAAGGCAAAACACAAGGCATTCATTTGCCTGTATGAATCATGGCAGAGACAACATGCTGCTAAAGTTTGTCACTGTAGAAGTGCCTTCCTATTACAATAGATTTTTCATTAAAGCAGAGGTAACATATTATTGGAGACTGCAAACATATTACCACTTATTGATTCAGAGCTTCTGATTGTAGCAAAAACATTATAGTTCTGTGATATGATGAAAGGAGATGTTCTTGGAAGCCTAGTCTTAAACCTTCAGCTTTCCCAAAGACAGTACGCTATTTAGCTATTTATATCCTCTAATAAATCAATTTTTGCTTATACCAGCCATAGTACTTTCTGTTGTCTGACATAAAACAGCATAAATCAAAAACCTGACCCATACGTAAGTGCCTATTACATGTGAGTGGGCACCATGACATATACTGTTCTGACTTTCTAAAATGGCATTGCCACCTAATTATATATAATCTTTCACTAAGTAAGAACTGTGCATGATGTCAATTTGTTCTTATCCTTCTGACTCTATGGGTCATACAAATGCTCTTTTCAGAGAGTCAAAAACCCATTTTCTTCTTTCATCCTTACATTTCTCACTGATCTGTGAAAGTGTCATTCATAACTTGATAAGTGTTATGAATGTTGTATTTAAGTTTACAGAAAAAAACTGAAGAAACCTTCCTCCCTCTCCTTGTTTTGTGGGTTGTAGAGATACACAGAAGAAATATATGTATTTCAAAATTCAGAGAAATTTCAGAGGACCTGGTGACATTGCTAATGGGTTGAGGCTGGAGTATGTCATGTTCATTACCAGGTAACCTTTCATTCATAGTAAAATGGACAGCAACTTACAGTGAAAAAAAAAATCTGAAAGGGTAAATGCAATATTTGTTATCAGAATGTTGTAATTTTCTGAATCACATTCTAACAGGGAGCTTTAAATGTTGTTATTTATCACTTAAGGAAGGTAATTATTCAATGCAAACTATTTAAAATCATTTCAGATAATTAACTGTCACTGCCTGACATCATTAGTCAACACTGTTAAATACAATTATATGCCTGACAAGTTGATGACTATATTTCTCCTAAGACCTGTACTTCCTCTTGTGTACCTGTGGGCTATTCCAGTATATCCTGGGGAAGAAACTAACAAGGTGTTCAGCGTGATCACAGCATTTTTAGCTCTCTGATCACACACAGCACAGGTGCTCATCAAATTTACACTGAGCTGATAATGCAATATTCTCAAGCATACTACCAAAGGAAGCTTTCTGAGCTCTGCTTGTTCTATGCAAATTACACACTGCAGTTTTTCTGCAGCTAACCTAAATTTCAGGACTATAATCTTGATACAAATGAGATTCTTTTTTTTTCTATCACTTCTAAGGAGAATTCCATGGAGGCAAATATGCCCTTAAGACACACAAGACAGAATAATTTGCAACATGTTCAAAAGCCGTAGAGAATTTGCAGAAAAGGAGGATTTATGTGACTTGACTTGTCAAATACTCCACATGGAGTTCCCAAGTTTCTTACTCTTCAGAAACTCTTTAAAATATATATATAATACATGGCTCCATTCCTGAGCTATAGATGCTGAGTTTGGGAAATAACCCATAGACCCAGTTAACCTTTTGGATCAGATGTATGTGGAAGGAAGCAGTTAATATTATAGTTCATCCTTTAAGACATGACATAATATATCCATCTCAGTATCCAATACATTAAACAAATGGAGCTATTTGACTTTACATTTAAATTTAAAATTAATAAACATGTAAAATTCAGTTTCTCACTCTCACTAGCCACACTGCAAGTGTTCAATAGCCATACAGTGGCACCCATATTGAACAGCATAAGTGTAGAATATTTCCACTACTGGAACAATTTGTGTTGGATAACTCTGTTCTATGTAGATTACATATATGAATTGCTTTTGTGGTTTTATGGCCATTTCTGTAATTTGTATATTTTCTAAAAACTATAATTTTTTCCTGTCAAATTATTGTTAAAAATAGCATAGACATTTTACTTTTCTTTATATATCATAAAGTATAATGTGCTTTATGACCAGAGGCATAGAAAAGAAAGTTCTAAAATCAATGACAATTTGCACCTTATGAAACTAGAGAAAGAAGAGTAATTCAAACATAAAACAACCAGATGTAATATAATTAAACTTAGAAGAAATGAAGATGCATTCCATTTTCATGGACTAGAAGACACAATGATTGACATCTTTAATTGATTGAGATTATGTTATATTGTATATCATTCTTGCTGAATAGTATAATGAAGAATTAAATTTCTTAGGATTAAGGTAAATTTATAAATTAAGTTTTTCAGGGAAAGTATTTGAATTATTTAAGTTGAGGAAATTCATCCAAAATGCTTTTAAAGCTAATATTTAGGCAAATATTCAGGATAAAGCAAGTAAGCATTCTCTTCAGACACAAAAATAAGGTGTGGAAAACTCAATAGGAACAATGAATAATATTTAATGCAATGTTTTTAGAAATCAAAAATTAATCAGATGTCCAAGATTAATAAAACATCAAAAATATTAAAAATAAAGATCTAACCCTGCATAACACCTCACTTACCTCACTTGACCCTACTAGAGCCAGACTTTTATTTAAAATTTGGACAAACACGAGAATAGAATAAGAAAAAGATATCCTGTAATCTGACAGATCCTTGAACATCCTGAGGATTCTCCTTTTATTAGACAAACATGCCTAGATGGATTTAAAAATTACACACTGTTATTTTATATTAATAGTTATTCCATTTATATTACCAAATGTTGAGGTTATAATACTATGAAAAAGAGTTGATAAAATGATCATTCTTGCATATACTGTAAATTTATTGTGTAAATAGTTATAGCACACTGGAAATGCAATTAAGTTATACACAATATTTGTCCAATTATTTGATCAGAAAATTATGCTTTGGAAAACAATAAAGTACTTATTCTACATGTTTATTATGTATAAAAACTATGCAAAAGGATTTTTATCTCAGAATTATATTTTCTGGTAAATAATGGGGAAAATTTGAAAATTCAATTAGAGGTAATAGCTATGTAATCTATGCAATATTCATTCAACATTGCATTTAATAATCACAGTCATTTATTGCAGTTAAATAATACTATAAAATAGAAAATATAAGATATAAATTGCTGATTGTGCTTTTAATTATGTAAAAGGATGCATCAGTAAAGACTGAATAGGAATACAGGGAAATTAGTAGTGATTGTGTAGTTTGATTATGAACTGACCTTTTCCAATGTCCTTTCTCTTATCAAATTTTATCATGCATCTGTAATATTTATAAGAAGAACATGGTTTAAGGGAGAAAACACACAGATTTTCTACTGTTTTAAGTGATGCTTAATGATCTTGTTAAAAAACAATTTCCACATTTGCAAGAAATGCTGGCATCTGAGTAAATTTCCTCTGTGCAGACCAAAGGATTATCACTGTGTAGGTATTCTTTTTATGTTTCTCTCACCATCAATTCACTTGACAGGTTTCATTAAGGTACTTTACCTCCAGGCAAGAGTGAATGCAATGAGTATTACTCAATTTAAAATCAATGCTGCTCCACAGAGAAAGTTTATAACAGATGTTGCCTAATTTGTTTACAAGACACTCTATTTTTTACTCAACATACTTTTTCTAGGATAATCTCAGTCTCTTATGAAACAGGTAGGAGTTGGTAAATAACCCTAAATTTCTAAACATCTAAATATGTAGGCAATATTAGTTGATCCAGTAACTTCTTGTGAAAGTTTTTTATTTCCCATCTTTATATTTAATAATTTTCAAAACTAAAACTTCTTAACTTTTCCTAGAGATTGAATTCCACTCCATACTATGAAATAAGCATAACTCCACTCACAGGTATCTTAGTCTGCCCCATTGCTGACAAATATCACACAATGGTTAGGCTTAAACAATGGGAATTTATTGACTCATGGTTTCGAGGCTGGCATAAGTCCAAAATTTAGGTGTCAGCAAGGTGATACTTTCTCCCCAAAATCTGTAACCT
Organism: Dasypus novemcinctus; assembly: GCF_030445035.2. Taxonomy (NCBI): domain Eukaryota; kingdom Metazoa; phylum Chordata; class Mammalia; order Cingulata; family Dasypodidae; genus Dasypus; species Dasypus novemcinctus. The sequence goes on from NC_080675.1 coordinate 74,345,480, forward strand.
TCTGCTGCTGCTTGCCAGTGATCCTTGGGCTTCCTTGGATTGCTCATGGTGCTGTCATCCCCTTTGTCTTCTGGCTTCTTCCATTGACTTCCAGCTGTTTGCTCCTCCTCGTGGCTTCCTCTCACTATGTCTGAATTTCTTCTGCTTATAAAAGATGCCAGTAATCCATATTAAGATCCAACATCATTGAGTCGGCCACACCTTAACTAAACATAGCATCTTCAAGAAATCCTATTTACAATGGGTTCACACTTACATAAATGAGAATTAAGAACAGGACTAAATTTCAGTGAATAATTCAATCTGCAATGACAGATGATTTAAGAAGTCTAAGCATCTCCCAATATCAATTACACCTTACTTTATGTAGCAATCATACACAGTTTCCTACTTTTGATCACAGAGATTTTCCTGTGAAACTGTTTTACTCTTGTGTAATTGCTGACCCAAAGAGACCTTCCCTTATAAACATGTATTATTTTCCTTCTCTTAGTAAAATAGTAAGATAGAATTTATCCATTAGGATGCTTTTGATTAAAAGTAAAAGAAAACTCCAACTATAATGTATTTAAATAGTATGAACATTTATCAATGCACATAACCAAAGACAGCCAATGACCAACCTTATGGGTGATTAATCACAAATAGCTTAACACAGAAATGGGCATATATTTCCTTTATAAACACATTGAGTCTTGACTATTTCATTTAAAACAATATCTTAGTGATCATTTCATGTTAGTTAGTGCATTATTACATTTACCAGCTACACAGATTTCCATTTTATGGATATAGCAGCATTCATGTAATGTTTCCTAAATAAGTTATTTCACATATTTTGTTACAAAATATTACACTATCATGAATATTTTTATATTTCAGTCTTTGCACAAGTACTATATTATTATTGTATCTAGTCCTAGTCGTGGGAATTGTTGAGTTGAATATTATATACATTTTAAATTAATAAATCAGTCATTCTAAGTTTTGGGGCTGGTATAGGCTATGCAAACTGGGAAAGCAAAACTGTATCTAGAGTAGTTAACAATTCTATTAAGGAAAAACCTCCTCCATGATCAAAGGCATACATTTTCAGTCAGATGATCCCTTCAAGGGATGGTAACATCCGAGAACAAGTCATGCTCTTTACCTTGTTATTGAGTTCTTCCTTGGCTATGAATGTTCTCTTGTAAGCATTAATGAAAGACTCTCCCACTGGATCACACAAAAGCCTCTTTCCCTGACATTCTTGTTTCAGTCTTCCAATTTTGGTCCTTGCAAACTTCTCATCAACCACATATTCTCTCCATCCCTCCCAACTATTCTATGTTTACCCTTGCTGTTTCTGCCTTTTAAGGTCAGCCATGAATGCAGTTGTGCTGCAGCTGTAGGGGCTTAGCATTAACATATTCAGCTGACCCTGATTTTGTCAGAGGAGACCTGTGACCATATCCTGTCAACATTAGCCTCTCTCCTCCCACTCCATTGTGTAAATAATCCATGGATGGAGTGGCATCAGTACATCATCACATGCTACATCTCACTGAAACCACCGGCCAGCAGTGATCAATACAGGCCTTCATTGTCTGAACATAAATTAAAATATCCAGTTATAGTACCCCATATTGAAGATGTATTTTCTAGGATCACTTTGCTTAGCAATTGCTTTGGTCTAGGTCACCCCCAGAAAACAGAAGCTGAGAACAGGGTTTGCAACAGGTAGTTTATTTTGGGAAGTGATCCTGATAAATAGGATTAAGAAAAGTAAAACAGAAAAAGAGAGAATGTTAATTCTAGGATGCTTTATCAAGTTGGACACTCTTATAGAAAACTATCATTCAATATGACCAGGTCATCTGGTTAACTATTTAGAATGTGTCTCAGAATTGTCCTCCCAAGGAATCAATCAGGGGAAATAGGAATGGAATATCCTATTGGCAAACTTTCCCATTCATTTGTGAGGGAATGGATTTCTGCAGGCATTTCCTACAGGGACTTCAGATGAACCTGCCAATAGAACACTAAAAGTACAGAGTGAAGTTGAATTAAACACTCTGCAAAACATGTTGCCTCAACAATGGCTAAGGTTAAAGTGGCTGAGAGAATGCATGGTACATGTGAAGTATTCAATACAGCCTGTATCATAAAAGTGAGCTTGCTCAGGTCCCCCAATATAAAATCACCTGCTTAAATCTTAATGCTTCCTTCTGGCTAAGATAATTAAATAAACAGAATTCATTATCAATTTGAGTAAAGTCCAATTGCTTGTGAAAAAAAATTTTTTCTGTCCCTGAATCCCAAACTTTGAATTAGATTGTTAAAAAATAATCTCACAGCCCCCATGCTTTAAGTGATCTCAATTGCTCTTAGTTGTTGTCTTGGGTTGTGGAATTTGGGAAGTAAATCTTAAATTGTAGGAGAGTTCAGAATATAATCTCTTAAGAAAATAGAGTTCTTCAACTTACTTCATCATAAAAATTTTGAGTTAAAATGGAAATATCCCTATGGATAATATAGATCTGGATTTGAGCTGAGATATATTATCAGGATTATGGAGGCCTAAACTAGAGAAAATGATAGGGATGTCTCCTTACGGAATTAATCAGATTTGGAATATTTCCTTTTTATTTATTTATTTTGAAATGTCCCAATATAAATGTCCGTTTCTCATTTAGAATTCCCTGTTTTCACATATTAGATCAAGTCCCTTGTAATACACTCTCATAAATTTCCTCTGCATGCCCTTTCACTTATCATAATAATTAGTGGGCTATTTGTATAATTAATTATGGAAATATGTTTCCCTACTAGATTCTAAGTTCATGATTCGCTCATTGTTGTGTAACTCAGCACTTAAGATGTTGGCTAACAAATTATTAAGTCTTCGATAATTTTGTGTAGAGTAAATGTTGAATAAAATTATGCCTACTTAAAAGTGATTTACAAAAGCAAAGTAAATCATAGATACCATACAAAAATATAATGTAGCAGTGTAGGGAAATGTGTTGAAATAGGATATTTTTTACTGTCTTTTCAAAGTATTTAAAGATAATATGAAAGCCTAGATGAGGGATTTTAATAGATTTTCCATTTTTTGATAAGCAAATAACATTTCGTATCAAATTTGTAGTCACAAATCTTGACACAAGATGTATTAGACATTACCTTAACCTTAACACATCCATAAAAAGTACACCTTAAAATCAGAATATACCCTACTTGTTTACATCTCCTGTCAGTATATTCATGTTTTAGAGCAGGATGCAATTTAGAACATTGTAACCAATGGTGTCATGGCATGGCAAAATCCATATCACTAATGTAAAAATTTAGGAATAGTACTCACTAAAAAATATAAAGTAATACAATGTATTAGTCAGGATATGCTAGCTTCTATATAAAAAATCTAAACTAAAATTTCAGTGGATTAGCACAATAAAAGTTTATGTACCACTCATGCAAAGTGCAGTATGAATATTGTTGATTGACTTGCTCTCCTACCAGCATTAATTCAGTAATCAACATCCTTCCAGTAATCAAGCCTTTGTAGTACTACTGTACCCTAGGACTATGAGTCATATGTTGACTCTTCCACATACCATTGGGAGACAAGAGGAACAAGAGAGAATGTGGAAGGTTCTGGGAGATCTAGGACTAGAAATGCTGTGCATCACTTCTATCAGTATTCAGGTGGTCGTATCAGTTGCTTTCATCTATACCTTCAAGGAAGGTTGGGAAGAATAAATGGATTTGTTGATACTTCTCCAGTGTTTACCACAAAAGAATTTGCCAAATGTGGGAATAAATGAAGGGCTATTTCAAAATAAAAACAAAATTTTATGGTAAAAATAAAATGCATTGTACCAATGAACCAATCGGATGGCTATAGGATATTTCTATTCTGAAGTTTTCTATCAAAACTTTTCTTTAAAGAATAGTGTTATTTTAAGATACTGTTAAAGTTTTTTAGTCATGAGCATTTTTATTAAAAATGTATCTCTATTTAAATTGGTAAAAAAATATAGGGTAACAATATTATTTTGAAATATACAACTTATCAACAAATGGATTCATTTTGGGATCAAAATACTTTGATCCCAAATATTATACCAACATAATTTCAAGCACCTTGAGACTCTGAATCAATTACACATTTTGGGTCAACAATGTGTACATCAAGGTCACAGCCACCACTTTCAATTTCCATGGTAATAAAATATTGCAACCATTTTGAGTTATTAGTGCTTCAAGGATTGTTGAGCAGGAGATCAATGGTGACATGACTTTGCCTTAAAATTCAACTTATAAATCCTCTGGCTGTGTGGAAATCATCAGGAAAGAAAATGCAGCACTTTAATTAAAAAAATACATTTCCAGGAAGTATTCTTTCTAGATCTTGTGGGTAAATTAGAAAATTAATTCATTTCAACCATTTAAAAGAAGTGATGTTTAAAATTATATTTGGCAATTACGAATTACAGTAGTTACAGCAAAATATAATTCTATATTATCATCTTAAAATAATGTATTAAAAATAAATTCAACCTGGTCTTACAAATTTATATGATGGATGGTGGTAATGGAGTACAACATTGTGCATGTAATTAACAGCACTGAAATATATATATATATATCTGAATGTCATTAAAAGGCGGAAATGTTAGGTTATGTGTGTAGTGCTAGAATAAAATTTTTAAAAATCCATGGGACTGAGACAATCAGAAAGATGGTGGGAATGTACGGAGCGCCTAGAGTCAGCCTGTGCTATAGGGCAGTTATAGTAAACACACAGAGCTATCTAACGCAACTGTTAGGGGACTCCAGGAGACCAAAGAGCATCCTTCAATATCCCTGAAGGAAAAGAAGTAGAAGACTGTCCATCTGCAGAGAAGATTCATAAATAGAGCACTTCATGCCATGGAGGCCAGTGCCCATCCTCCACTGGAGGCACAAGCCACGTCGGGAGCTGTTCCATGGCTGGAATTGGAAGCTCCACTTCCCAAAAACAGGGGAGAAAAAGATGGTTAGGCACCAACTTCAGCTACTGATTAGTAAATTCAGCAGGTGAAAGTATAATCCTAAAACCAGCTAAAATTTGAACCTGTCCAAGTCAGAAAGAGGCTGGTAACTGCTGTCTTAACTCTGATGGGGGCACAAGGGGAAGCAGGGTGGACTGATAACATAGTGCTCATAGAAACTGGCTTCTTTCATCCAGATTGGATTGCAGGCCTAGCATAAGCCCAGCCCTATCTCTAGCAGGGAGGAAGCTGAGGAGAACTGTGCCAGCCTCTCTGGGAAAATACATGGCACGCCGTGGAGGCCAGTGATTATCCTACTGGCACAAACCAAGCCAGGAGTTGTTTTGTACCTGGAATTGGAAGCTCCATTTCCTAAAAACAGGGGAGGGAGAGATAGTTGGCCACCGACTTCAGCTACTGATTAGTAAATTCAGCTAGCTAAAGCATAACAAGGTAAACAGTTAAAATTTAAACCTGTCCAAGTTGGAAAGAGACTGGTGGCCACCATTTTGACTCCACCCCCAGCATGAAGGGAAGCCCGGCTGCCTGAAAACTACAGTGACATTACAGAACCATTTCTTTCACCCAGATCAACCTACAGCCCTAGCCTAGGCTTCAGTCCTACTACTAGAAGGAAGGAAACTGGTGAGCCCTGCACCAGCGTCTCTAGGTAACTACAGGAAAATTTGTCTGGAACACTCTGAATAGTCAGTAATCTACTGGGGAAACTGAGGTCATTTTGTACCTGCATGGCACAGATTGCTGCCCACACCTGCAGTTCCATCTATACCCCAGGTAGGGGAGAAAAAGGTATGAAGCTTCATTAGGCTCTCTGAGCAACTACAGTCTAGGCCTGCATGACTTGAATTATTCCACACTGCTGTGGCTCTGTCTCTATCCCTGGCAAAAGAGAAAATTGGGAGAAGTTCGCCAATCCTTGGGGCAATGAGGGTAGCTGGAGCCTCCACAGCTTACATTACCAATTACATCCTTGGTGCCTACTGCACAACCAGTAAGAGAGAAAAGGCAAGAAACCCCAACTTAAAGAGAGAAACTGCACCCAAAATAAATACATCTAGTAAGCTAGATGCTAAGGCCCTAACAAAAAATTACAATCCACACTAAGAAACAGGAAGATATGACCCAAGTAAAGGAAAAAAGTAAGCATCCAGATGACATAAAGGAGTTGAGACAACTAATTATAGATGTTCAAACAAATCTCTGTATAAATTCAATGAGATGGCTAGAGATTAAGGATATTAAGAAGACATTGGAGGAGCTCAAAGAAGAATTTGAAAACATACATAGAAAAGTACCAGCTCTTATGGGAATGAAAGGTGCAATCAATGAAATTTAAAAAAACATTGGAAACATATAATAGCAGATTTGAGAAGGCAGATGAAAGGATTGGTGAGCTTGAAGAAATGGCCTCTGAAAGTGAGCATACAAAAGAACAGATGAAGAAAAGAATGGAAAAAAATGAACAAGGCCTCAGGGAACTAAATGACAGCAAAAGACATGCAAACATATGTGTCCCAATCCGGCGGGGGCAGAGTTGATGGGATGGGCCTGTAGGGAAGAAGTTAGGGGGAAGGGTGGGCAGGAGATGAGAAGAATGGAGGCAAGACAGGATTCTGATCAAGCCTCGTTTCTTGGGGGTAGGGCATTAGAATTTATGCTGAGGGAAGGGAGCGTGTCCATTGGTGATAGGCTGGTCTTGTGGGTGGCAGGCGTCCAAGGAAGGGATTGGCTGAAAATTCGCACTGGGTCTGCAGAGTTTCTTGCCTTGCGCATGCATGCTGCTGTGGTTACCAGAGTTGTTGCAGGAAGGGGAGAACAAAGAAGAAGAAGAAGAAGAAGAAGGAAGTGGCGGGGCAGGGCTGTAGTAGTTGTGAAATCCGCCATTTTGTTGGAGGCTGTAAATAGGTTTCACAGCGGGTGGCTCCCCACACATATGAGTCATGGGTGCCCCAGAAGGAGAAGAGAAGGGAAAAGGGGCAGAAGGAATATTTGAAGAAATAATGGTAGAAAATTTCCCAGCCCCATTGAAGGACATAGATACCCTGACTAAGAAGCACAACATACTCCCATCCTGAAAACACCCAAATAGACCAACTCCAAGACACATACTCATCAGAATGTCAAAGGCCAAAGACAAAGGGAGGATTCTGAGAGCAGCAAGAGAAAAGCAATGCATAACACATAATGAATATCTAATGAGATTAAGTGCTGATTTCTCACCAGAAACCATAGAGGCAAGAAGAGAGTGATCTGATATATTCAAGATACTACAAGAGAAAAACTTCCAGCCAAGAATCTTATATCCAGCAAGACTGTCTTTCAAAAATGAAGGCATGTTTAGAATATTCGCAGATAAACAAAATCTGAGAGAGTTTGTAACCAAAAGACCAGCTTTGCAGGAAATACAAAAGGGTGTGCTACACAGTCTGAAAAGAATAGACAGGAGAGAGAGCCTTGGAAGAGAGTCTAGAAATAAAGATTATATCAGTTAAAGTTACTGAAAGTGTCAAAAGAATGGTGAAAATAAAATATGACAGATAAAATACAAATATTTTGTAATAAACTTAATTATGTAAAGCACTTGTATTCAGAAAATTACAACTCATTGTTGAAAGAAATAAAAAAAGACCTAAAATGGAAGAACATTCCATACTCACAGATTGCAAGGCTAAATATTGTTAAGATGTAAATTCTACTCAAATTGATACAAAGTTCCAATGTAATTCCTGTAAAAATTCCACCAGCATTTTTTAAATAAATGGTAAACATGAATATCAAATTTATTTGGAAAGATAAGTTGTCCTGAATAGCCAGAAACATCTTAAAAAAGGAAAATCAAATTTGGAGGACTCTCACTTCCAGACTTTAAATCATATTACCTAGCTACAGTGGTAACAAAACAGCATGGTACTGGCATAAAGACAGACACACAGATCAATGAAACTGAACTGATAGTTCAGAAACAGACCCTCACATCTCTGGTCAAGTGATTTTTGACAAGCCTGTCAAACCCACACAGCCTGGGTAGAACAGTTCATTCCACAAATGGTGCTGAGAGGACTGAATATCCATAGCCAAAAGAAGCAAAAAGAGCCTCTATCTCACACTCAAAATGGATAAAAAATGGATAAAAAACCTAAATATAAAAGCAAGAACCATAAAACTTCTACAAAAAAATGTAGGAAAATATCTTTAAGACTTGGTGGTAGGTGGTAGATTGTTAGAGGAGATATGAGGAAGACTGAGATGGTCTAATGATGTTTAATGAATGTAGAAGTTTTAATTAACTTTACTGTAAAAGTGTGGAAATGTAGAGTAGATGGTAAGACATTATAGAGAGTAATAGATGTTTTATAAATAGGAATGTGACTGAAAAATTTATTCTAGGGATGTAAATGCCAATTAAAGAAAGCTAGGGAATAATCAGGGAATGACTAACACAGTAAACCCAGAGGTGGATGAGAATTGTGGCAGATGGTACAGATACAAGAATATCCTTTGTGAGCTAGAGAAAATGAACTTCACTCTTACAGGGTGAGCATCCTTGTAAATGAACATCCTTGCAAAGCAAGGGTTGTGACCTGTTAGACCACTTATAAGCCATTAATCAATATTTCCCTAAACAATGTATAAAATTTAGCCCCAGGTCCTTCTAGGAAAGTTTTGAAATACAAACAAATTAACAGGTACCTCATCTCATCGCTATAAGCGATATAAGATGACATGGAGATAAGCAGAGAACTGCCTGCCCTAGTGGAGCTGTAAGAGAACGCTATCTTGCAGAAACACAAAGTAGACTCTCATATAACACACCAGCTTTTAGATACTTCATACTTGGAACTGTGAGTAAATCATTTGAAGAACAATGTAAAGCTTAAACCGTGGTTAATGTTTGGAAATATAGTAAACTCTTCTAAACAATAAAGAGGTGTAAAATCATAGGCTTTAGATTACCAAATTTTAGGAGATAATATAAACCCTTACACATATCAAATGTCAAGTAGTTAGCATTTCTCAGTGAATGATGCCAAAATTTTACGTTCCTCATTTTGGGCATTCAAATTTCACAGCTTTCATGTATTTTACTCACTTCCTGAAAAAAGAAAGGCAGGTTTTCATATTTCCTTCTTTTGACCCCTTAATTTTCATTCCAGCAAATGTTTATTACATGTGCCTAAGCAGATGCTTGGGATATATCAGTGAAATATAGGTAAACATTCCTACCATCATGGAGCATATATTGAAACAAGACAGAAAATAAATGATAATAAATAATTAATGATATAGTATATTACAGGGTTTAGGGGCTATGTAAAAAATAGGATGATATAGCAGAGTAAGGAGAATCAAGAATGTATCAATATACATAGCACAGTTGTAGGATTAAATAGGGTGGGAAAAGCTGGTCTTATTGTAGAGGAAACATGAGAACCATCATGGAAAACAGAAGGGCAGGGCATAAGAGGAAGCACAGTCTGTAGTGAAAAAGCCCTACAATGGGAGCCTACCTGTAATGCTTAAGAAATGGCAAGGAGGCCACTGTACAAGAGTGGTGAGCAACAGGAAAAAAGAGAAGAAAAATCAAACCAAAAAGTGACAGGGTGGGATAGGAGAAAGTGGGGAGAGAATATAAGGATTTGTAGGCCATTTTAGGAACTTCTAATGAAACAGGGATGGTTTGAGCAGATGGATGACATACTCTAATTTGTATTTTGTTGGAATAGACTTTAGGGGCCAAAGTTTGAAGCAGGTCACCAGTTAGAAGCCCACTGTAAAAATTCAGGGAAGAGATGATGAGGACTTGCACTGAGTTGGTAACAGTAGATGGAAGGAGAAGCAGGCAGGTCAAGTTCCAGATGTGTTTTGAAGGTAGCATTACTACAATTTCCTGCAAGATTTGATGTCAGGGTGTGAAAGAAAAAGAGGAGTCAAGTATAACTCTAAACTTTTGTCCTGAGAAGCTGGAAAGATGGAGAACAACTAAAATGTGGAGGGATTTTGACTGAGTGTGTCTGGTGAGGGAAGGCGATGTTCTTGGTCAGTGTGTATTTTGAATTGGAAATGTTAGAGGGCCTTGGTATATATGACTCTAGACTTTGAGAGATGGGTTTGGGCATGAGGTACATGTTCAAAGGTCATGATATTTGGATATACTTATAGCCATTGGAAGAGATTAACTCACCAAGAGCATGAGGAAAGTAATAAGAAGAGGAAAGGACCAAGGACAAAACTCTTGCCCTCACCAACATTAAGATAATAAGTCAGACACAGAAGGATCAATATTGTATGATTACACTGATATGAAATAATTAGAATAAGCAAATTCATAGAGTCAGAAACTAGAATAGAGGTCACCAGGGACTTGGATGGGCATAGAGAAGGGGGAGTTAATGCTTAAATTCTACAGAGTACCTATCTGGGTTGATGGAAAAGTTACAATGATGAATGGTGGTGATGGTAGCACAACATTGTGAACATAACTAACAACACTGATTTGCATATTGAAATGTGGTTAAAGGGAAATTTAGGTTGTATACATGTTATTTAAAAAAAATAGGAAGGAAAAAAACCAGTGAACCCTATTGTAAACAATGGACTATAGTTAGTGCAAGTATTATAAAAATATTTTTTCTTGAACAGTAACAAGTACCACACTAAATCAGAGCGTTAATAATAGTGTGATATATGGGAATTCTGTATTTTATGCATGATTTCAATAAAAATTTAAAATTTTAAAATAATAATTTTCTTTTAAAAGTCAGTGATAAGGAGAATACCTAGAAAGGGGACTGATAAAGAATGGCCAATGAGATGGCAGGGAAATCAAGAAAGGATTGGACCCTGAAAGCAAAGAGAGCACATCTAAGAAAGAGGAGAAATTACAGTATAGTTGTAGGAAATAACTGAATAGTGCCAATAAAATGAGAATTGAGGAATAACCATTGGATTTAGCAGGTTAGGGTGATTTGAGCAAATTTAGGGGAGCAGTGAGGACAAAAGCCTGAGAATGGAAGGAGAAGATTTGAAGACAGAGAGTTGAATCAGCTCTCTCCAGGAGTTTTGCTGTAAAGGGGATTTTAAAAAATGGAGTAGTAGCTAGCAGGGAAAGTGGAATTGAGAGTTTTATAAATATAATAGGAGAGAAAACAATGAAGAAGCAGGTTTGTATGCTGTTGGAAATAATCTATTTGAGAGTGAAAGTTGACGATGCAGGAGAGATTTATTAATTAAAGTTATACTAACAATCAGCAAAGCCCTACTATAAATCACTAACTTATTTAGTTATTGTTTAATAACTCATTTATTCTTCACAATCCTATGAATTAAGTATTATTATCCTTATTTTTAAAGATTTGAAAATTGAGGCACAGAGAGGATAATGAAGTTGCTTGAGGTTGCACAGTTTACTTGGTGGTAGATTTCAACTCAGCACTGCAGTTAAAGGGTCAATACTGGTAACAGTTATTCTGTGCTATCCCTTTAAGGGGAAAATTGCTGAAATAATGCCCTTGAGTGATTGTGTTCTAGTGCACAAAAGGTGGCATGAATGTGAGACTGGAGCAAAGAAAGTTAGATAATATGTGAGAAAGTTTAGCATAGTGTTCAATCAGAGGTAGATATGATATGATGATTAAAGTTTTGGAAGTTCTCTCTGTTTTTGTCTATCTCTGACTAGTTACATTTATGTCTATATTTCTCTTTCCAGAGACAATAAACTCTTGAAACCATAACTACTATAGATACCCTAGACCACTAGGAAGACATATGTAGTATAACAAATTCTATCACTCATTGCAGTGAGGAATAATGCACACCAGAGGACTGTGGGACATCTCAGTGGGAGAGTGTTAGGAAGGACTTATTATGGCATTTGGGCTTTGGTTGTGTGATTTGGGAGAGGTTCCAAGTCTCAGAGATGCATTTTTGGATCAGACGCTATCAGAAAGAAAAGACAAGTCAATGCTTTTATGCCTTAATAAATCCTATCTACAGAGCAGGCTGAATGGAGCTTAAAGCTTTAATTGGGAAAGAAGTAGCAGTCACTCATTAGTCAGGAGAGGAGGAGGTTCAATATTTTGTGGCTTGGAAATTATTCATGTTTGTCTGTGTCAGACACGATTATGAAGTGGTCTTGTTTTTACCTTGATCCATCATAGTCACAGAATGACTTTGTCTGATATTGATGTTCTGTGAAATTGTTTATGTTCCCACAGAACAACGAGACCTAGCTGTGAGTTCCAGGCCAGGTCATGGCAACACCAGGGCCTAACTGATACTGTGAGGGCAACTCCTGGATGCCAGGGGCTGCTTTGCTCTTTCTCATCACAATCAAAATAATGAATTTTATAAATCATCATTAATAGTTCCCTTGTGCCTGGCTCTATTACCACTCACCATACCCTCCCTGCCCTTTCTCCATCCCCAGGCAGCCACCGGTACATTTTCTGTTTCTATAAATTAGTTTTCATTTTCTAGAACTATTTATAAAAGAAACATAATGAATGTATTCTTTTTTTTTTAAATCTGCCATTTTTTCACTCAGTCTTTGACAATTTGTGTTTCATGTTATATAAGTTTTATTGCTTGGTCTTTAAATTCACTAGTATGGGTTTTTTTTGCATTATAACATACACTGTAAATTTGATCTTATGTATTTTTCATTGCAGAATTGTTTTTGTTCTTGTTTTTACAACTCGACAATGTTGTTTTGTTTACTTTTTACATGTTTCATTTTTCTCCTTAAATGATCTTTTCTCCTCTACCTTCTGGAACACTTGAAATGTATTCATAAGAATTGTTTTAATACCCATGTATTCTATCATATGTCTTTTCTTTTCCAACTACTCTGCGTGTCTTGTAACTTTTGATTGGATATGACATTATGATTTTACTTTGTAGGAGTGCGAGACAATTTTGTTTAAATATTCTGAAATTTTAATCTCAGGCACACTTAAGTTACTTGAAAGCAGACTAATTAGTGTGACCTTTCATTTAAGCTCTTTTAGGTGGAACCTAAGCATCTTTTATCTGGAGGATTTTCCCTCATGTTCTCTGAGCACTCTACCACATACCTGTAAATTAGGATGGTGAAAACATAAACTAATCACAGGCTTATTTATGCTCCAGAGTTTGTTTCTTCTGTTCTTTTGGGATGTTTTCTGTCCTCGGATTGTTTCTTGATAGACTTGCTCTGGTGAATACTCAGCTGAAGTCCAGAACAGACCCACAGCAAGTCTCTGGGACCCTCTATGTGCTGTTCTCTTCACTGATACTCTGTCCTGTGAACTCTAGCTTCCTTGGCTGCCTTGTACTCCCAACTTGTCTCTCAAATTGCAGAGACTAATGGGCTCCACCTAAGTTATCTCTCATCACTGCAGTCAGGCGTAGGCTAATAAGAAATTAAGCTTTTTGTGGATCTGGTATAACAGTGTTACTTGGGAATTACCAACTAGCTAGCAGTTTGCACTGCTTCAAAAGCAAACTAAAAAGACAAATATTGCTTTTGGTATTAGTTATCAGGTTGTTCACATGCTTGAAATGTCTCTTCCAGAAGTCTACAGGCATTTCAAAAAAAATAATTTTTTTTGGCAGGTATAATAGGTTTCATGGGGAAGGAAATTTTAAAGTCTGCTTATGATTTTTTATTCCCATGTACTTCACTAATTTTTTTATTAAACTAACTGATACATGATAATTTACATGGCTGTATTGTCAGAAAAGAATCTCAATAAATACAACTCCTAGTCTTCTCTAGTCAGGCTGCTTCACTCATTCCTGACATTGATAATTTTTGTCTTCTCTATTTTTCCTTAATCAACCTGGTTAGGGCATTATGAATTTTGTTGATCATTCCAGAGAATCAGTAAGTTTAAAGGGCTTTTTAGTACTTTTAAAGGGATTTTACAAGGTTGGTGTCCAATTATACTTTTGTCACTAATAAATGGAATTTTCCATATTAATGATGAATTATCTATGCTCCTCTCCTTGGCATCCTTCTTAATTTTCTCCTTTCTCTTCCTCAAAGACATTTGCTATTCTCATTACCTATTATTAATCATGCAAGAGAGTTCCCTACTTCCATGTTCAAAATTAGCATCAGGACACCTCAAGCTACAAGCTCTGATTGAGGACATTATTCATTATCTCAATAGTCTTTAGATATTTTTCAGTCCCATGATCTGAACTGAAAAATCTTTTGGAAGAGGGGTTTCAAAACAAAAATACTCTTCAGTAGAAGTGGAAACTTAGCCTAGTATTATAGGGTGTCTAAGAGTTATCTTCTGGGAGCCTCCTTGATGCTCAAATGTGGTCTCTCTCTAAGCCAAATGCAGCATATAAATGCATTACCTTTCCCCCATCATGGGACATGACTCCCAGGGATGAGACTCTCTGGGACCAAGGGATTACTACCAAGCACCAACTAGCATTGCAACTGGAAAATTTCCTTAACCAAATGTGGGGAAAGGTAAAGACAAGTAAGTTTATTTGGCTAAGAAATTTCAAAGTGAGTTGGGAAGTTATTCCAGAGGTTATGCTTATGCACATCTTAGCAGGATCTCATTGACTGCCAAAGTAGATACTATTCGAAATAGCAGGGCTCCTGAGGGTCCTGGAGACATCCAGACACTATAGTCAGGGCAGATAGCTCAGGATTTTGGTGCCTTGCCAATGGACCCTACTTTGGAATTTATGCCCCCCAATGTGACAGAGATGGACTAAGTTGTGCTTTCCCTACATATGACTCTTCTGTCCTTCTATTTGAACCTATAATTAGTACTAGAGTTGGTAAGTGTCTGTCCAAGAGATTTAAATCTTTGGACTGTGCATGTACCAGCTGGGCCGTGAATCTCAACAGTGATGTAGCACCTATTCTCCAGTTCATTGGTCTCATCGAGGAGAACTAACAAGGAGGTGATGATGGACAACTATCATACTAAAGAACTGAGAGAGTCTACAACTGCAAGAAAAAAAATCCCATCCATTGGCCCTATGGGATTGCAGCTCCCTCTCAATTAGAGATGGAGTGAACATCATCATCCCAGAATCTTCAGGATTGGGGAATGAACTATGGACTAAAGTAGACTTACTGGTATTCTAGTATAGACATATTGTGATTCTAGCAATGGGTGAAATTCTATCATTGATATGGAGGCAGTGGCCACTGGATGTTCTGAGGATAGGGAAGAGAAAAATAGGTGTAATACTGGGTATTTTCGGGACTTGGGAATTGCCCTGAATTACATTGCAATGACAGATACTTTCCATTATAAATCTTGCCATAACCTACAGAATTGGGTGGAAGAGAGTATAAATTACAATGCAAATTTTAATCCATGCTTAGTGAAAGTGCCCCAAAATGTGTTCATCAATTGAAACAAATGTACCTCACTAATGAAGGATATTATTCATGTTGGAAAATTGGGGAGATATGGGGAGCAGGGAAAATGGGAATCCCCTATATTTTTTATGTAACATTTGCATAATCTAAGTGTCTTTAAATTAAAAAAATAAAAATAAAAGAATTGAATAGACATTTTCCAAACAAGAAATACAAATGGCAAAACAACACATGAAAAAATGTTCAACACCACTAGTGATTAGGGAAATGCAAATCTAAGCTACAATGCAATATCATTTCACACTTATTAAAATGGCCATTATTAAAAAAACAGAAAATTACAAGGTTTGGAGAGGATGTGGAGAGATAGGAATGTTTATTCACTGTTGATGGGGTTGTAGAATAGTATTGCCACTGTGGAGGACAGTCTGGCATTCCTAAAGAAGTTGAATATAGATTTGCCACGTGACCCAGCAATACCACTTCTAGGTGTGTACCTAGAAGAACTGGGAGCAATGACATGAACAGACATCTGCACATCAATGTTCATAGTGGTGTTATTCACAATTGCTAAAAAATGCAAACAACCCAGGGGTCTATCAATGGATGAATGGATAAACAAACTGTGGTGTACACACACAATGGAATATTATGTAGCAGTAGGAAACCATGAAGTTGTGAAGATATGACAACATGGATGAACCTGTGGGACATTATGTTGAACGAAGCAAACCAGACACAAAGGGGCAAATACTGTATGATGGTGCTATTATGTACTAAATATATTGTGTAAAGTTATGGAGTCAATAACTAGAATATAGTTCACCAGAAAATGGCATGAGGTTAGGGAAGGAAAGCTGAGGGTTAACCTGTGTAGTATTGGTAAAAACGTTGTTTGTTAATCTTTGGAAATGAATAGAAAATTTAAGAACACATCATAGTGTTTATAACTAGCAGTATTATATGGGTATGACAGTAGTTGAAGGGGACAATCTACAGTCATGTATATTACTAGAAGGAAAGCTTAAAAATGTAACATGGGACTGTATACCATAGTAAAACCTCATGTAAAATATGAATATGGGTAATACTGAAGATATAAGACTGTTTTTCTTTGAAACTTAACAAATCTATGTTAGTGTTACAAGATTTTAATATCAGGGGAAAAAGCACACTATGCTAACTGAAAGAAACCAGACACAAAATTCTACATACAGCATGATTCCATTTATATAAAATGCAAATATAAAACAATTTATAAAGATGGAACTAGATTAGTGGTTATGTAGGGCTGGGGAAGGATAAAGGGATTGAGAGGTGACTGCTTAGGGTTGTGGAGTTTTTCTTTTTGGAGTAAAGAAATTGTTCTAAAATTTTTTGTGATAATAATGCACAACAGTGTGATTATACTAAAAGCCATTGATTTTACACTTTGGATGGGTTGTATGATAGGTGAAATTATCTCAGTAATACTGCTTGAAAAACTTTACTGCTGCTTCATGTCACACATAGAAATCAATGACAGGTACATTTTAGTTCTAAATGTAAAAGGTAAAATACACAGTCTTTAGTAGTTGATGTTGAAGAATATCTTCATGACCTTGGGGTAGCATAAAATTTCTTAAACAGGATACAAGAAGTAATAGCCATTCTCATTCTTCTGTATATGGATATCCATTTCTCCCACCACCATTTGTTGAGGAGCCATTCTGTCCCAGTTGAGTGCACTTGGTGGCCTTGTAGAGTATCAGTTGACCATATATGTGAGGATATATATCAGAAGCCAGAGTTTGGTTTCATGGGTAAGTATGTCTATCCTTGTACTAATATCATGCAGTGTTGACCACTGTAGCTTTGTAGTATGCTGTAAAGTCAGGTAGCATGATTCCTCCAATTTCATTTTTCTTTCTCAATATGACTTTGGCTATTTGGGGCCTCTTGTCCTTCAAATAAATTTCATAATTAGCTTTTCCAATTCAGTAAAAAAATGTTGTTGTAATTTTTTATTGGGATTGCGTTAATTTGGGTAGGACAGACATCTTAATGATGTTTAGTCTTCCAATCCATAAACATGGAGTAGTCTTCCATTTATTTAGATCTTCTTGATTTTCTTTAACAATGTTGTGTAGGCACTGGAATTCTTCATGATCTTGCAATGATGAATACAGGCCAATATGCATTTTGTATGATACAGAATGTGAACCATAATATAAACTATTGACCATGGTTAGTGGCAATGCTTCCATATTTGTTCATCAATTGTAACATATGTACCAGGCTCATGCAAGATATTATTAATAATGGAAAATGTGAAAGGGGTATATGGAAATCCTCTCTATTTTCTATGTGATTTTTCTGTTACCTAAAGCTTCTTTGAAAATAAAGTAAAAAAAAAAAAAAGACACTGTGGGAACATACAGAAGAAATTATCACTACACAAAAGATAACAGATCTTATGGAAAAGAAAGATGCAATGCAAATTTTCTTATTTTATATTTTTTGTTATTTTCTGGCTTTGTTTTGGGTGAGGTTTTGGATTACAGAAGAGTCATGTTACTTCGGAATATGTGATAACCTATCCCCCCAAAGTATCAGAGTTGGACTCGTTTATAATTTTTCTACCCTAGGTTCATATGCCCCTTTTATTTGGACCTATAATTAGTACTATACCCATTAAATATGTGTCCCAGAGAATTAAGTATTCCAGCTGTTCATATGCCACTTAAGCCCTGAATCTCACCAGAGTTGCAGCCAACACTTACCCTCCAATTCACTGGTCTCAACCCGGACAACTAACAAAAGGATAATGATGGACAATGCCCATCCAAAAACTCAGAGTGTCTACAACTGCAAGCAAGACAATTCCACCCATTTGCCCCATGGGATCTAAGCTCCCTCTCAATCAGAAACAGAGTGGGCATCACCATCCTAAAATCCTCAATATTGTGTAATGAGCACACATAAGGGGAATTCAACTATGGACTAAAGATTATTGTTCTGGCAATGGAAGAAATTGTAACACTGATACAGAGAGAGTGGTCCCCAGAGGTTCCAAGGGGAGGGAGAGGGAAGAATAGGTGTAACATGGGGCTTTTGGGGGACATTGGAATTGTCCTGCATGACGTTGCAGTGATGGATAAAGGCCATTATGCATTTTGTCAAAACCTATAAAATTTTTTTGTGTGGTGCAAAGTGTAAACCATAATGTAAACTATAGAACATGGTTAGTAGCAATACCTCAGTATGTGTTCATCAATTGTAACAAATGTATCACTCTAATTAAAGATGTTGTTAATGAAGGAAAGTATAGAAGGGAGAGGGGGTGAAGGTTAATGAAGGAAAGTATAGAAGGGAAGGGGGGGAGGGAACCTCCTATATTTTATATATAACATTTATATAGTTTAAAACTTCTTTAATAATAATAATAATAAAATAATAAAGAAACACTAGTCATAATGCAAATATTTTTAAATTAGAATATATTAAAACTTAGAACTTCTTGTGACCAATGATCTTCATTAAAAGAGTGAAAAGGCAAGGAAAGTTTCTTAGAATAAGTACAACTGACAAAGGACTTATATTTAGAATTAATAGTAAAATTTTCAATTCAATATGAAAAAGGCAATAGAAAAATGGACAAGAAAATCGATTAGAGACTTTCTATGATAATGTAAACAAGTGACCTCAACTAGTAAGTTACAAAGCCCTGCTCTGCTTAACCAAGAGTGATGGTGATCATTTTTGATGGGCAATCAAAGTCGTAAGACACAATAGGCTTTATGCGGCACCAAGATTTCAAGACATATAGGGTGGCAATACACACAGTAACAGCATACCGGAGGCTCATAACCCTCTTGAACAGCTTTTGAGATCCCACTTCTCATCTGGGATACATGTAGTCAAAAGAGAAGACTGACTGGGCTTGCTTGAACCATCTAAGAATTCATCATTTCTAGACACATTGCTATCCCCTAGCCTCTCAAAAGTGCATGACTAACTGTAGTTCAACTGCATCTCAGCAATTTCTAGTTACTCATTAGTAATCAATTACTCAATGAACAGTCTCAGCAATGACGCATAGGTGCTTGGTTTGGTACATAATATTATTTTGGATACTACCTTCTCCCATATAGTCATTGTATTACTGATGAAAGTAGAATTCAGTGAATAGTCAAATCATGAATGTATTCTTGAGGATACAGGAAAAGTTGTTAACTTTTTATTCCATTATTCATTAGGGAAATGTAATTTAAAGCCACAATAAGATACTGTTACACATCCATTAGAAGAGATATATTAATAACTGTTGGAAAGCACACTGGACAAGTATAACTCTCATGAACTGTCAGTGGGAATTTGAATTGGCACAACAATTATGGAAAAGTGTTTCTTAGTGTTTACTGTGGTTGAGCCCACATATTTCCTGTGTGCCTTCTTTCCATTTCTAAGACATATTATCCAACCAAAATGCTTGCCTAAGTATATGAGCAATTCTAATTAAGGGAAATGGCACAGTCTTGGTAAACTGGAATAGAGGTGCTAAAAATGGACACTAGCAATCAGACTACAGAGATTCATTATTACTTACATGTAACAGTTAAGCAAGCAACGTGTTTTGGAAAATCCTTAAGCAAGTGAAATCGGTTTCTTTAATGACCCTTTCAGTTGCCTAAAGGCAGTAAACACTGACTGGTTTGTTCCTCACTGCCAGCTAATCAAATTCTTATTCAAAAAGAAAAAAGAAAAAGTGTGCCATTTAAAAATAGTTGTGTCCTTTCCTTTCCCTTTTTCTCTTCTTTCTTGTACATAAATACTGTTTTTTAAATTTGTTAAAAATTCAGTATAGCATTGTTTTCTCTTGTATATAAGTTAATAGCATGTAAATCATTAATCATATGTATTTGAATTATTTGCCACATAAATTGACAGACATTTACAAGAATATGTATAGCAGCATTTTGCAATAGCCCCAAACTGGAAGCAATCTAAATGTTTATCAATAGTAGAAATACATGAATTTACATCAACAGAATTAAATAAACAACTACTATATGAAAAATAAGAGTTTTACAAATATAACATGAACAAAGGAAGCTGTGCAAAAAAAAATACAGATTGTATAACTCTATTATATTAGGAGACAAATTGAACAGTTGTGTTAAAAGTCATCAGACTGGTTTCCTGTGAGGAGAAGAATGGAGTTTATAATAGGGAGGTGACAAATGGGAGGCCTAAGGGTGGTAGTAACATTTTATTTTTTGACCTGAGTAAAGATTACAGTGTGTGCATGTAGTGATAACTCATAGAACTATATATATTTTCCTACTTGTCTGTTATAAATTAAATTATTTTTAAATTAAGAAATAAAAAGTGTTTTAAAAGGCATAGTAACCTGGTGGAAGAAGTATTCTTGCAGACATTTTGGAATGTTCAATAATTCAAAATGTGTTTATCATGTCAAGATGTATTCTTTATATAGTTCCTTTTCTAACTAGAGAAAATTGCCTCATTTACTAAATAACCAGGAAGATCTTAAAAATAAAGGACAACACTGGCTATCAGAGGGATATTTTTTAATATGCTTTAAAACCAACTGGAAAAAAACACATTCTTAATAAAAATAATAATGCTGTGAAATGAGTGTTGATAATGGCATCTATAGACATGGAAATAAATGAAGAAGTATTTTCCTATAATTATAGATTATTAAAATGCCAAGAACAAAATTCATGCAATGGTAAAAATGATCTATTAACTCTGCTCTATATTTTAGACACATTTATCTGATAAGAAGGAAATGCCCATGTTCTGCATGCCTAGTTTGATTGCTTTTCATTACAAGTTCTTCACTTGTACAGGAAGCTTTGCTTCCACAATAATGTGGCTCAGTGGCATAATGAAATGCTATTACAACACTACAGGGGTTATATCACAATGGTCTAGCTGAAAAAATTTCATAATGATGCATATAATGGGCATAAATCATGAGATATGTAACTTTTAGTAATTGCAGTTTATGCCTTTCTAACTAAATTAATACATATATACCCGTGCTCTACACTTAAGAGGTTTTCCTTTAAAATATTTGTATTACTGTGTGGCAACTAATGAGGTATTCAGTAAATATCCCCGAAAAAGTTTTATGAAATTGAGTAATAATATATTAAATTAAGCCTTTGACATTTAAAATCCTGAAATACAATAGTAGAACATCCTAGATATACAAATATGCATGGAGATAATAGACAGATAGCGCTTTTGTTTTTTCATGTTATATTTTCCAGAAAACTGCACAATTTAAAAGAGTGGTTTTTGAACTTCAATGTACATAAGAATTATCCAACAGTGCTTGTTAAAACAATTTCTTATGCTTCACATTCACAAATTCTTATTTGGTTAATTAATCTGCCTTTTAAGAAGCAGCTTAAATTATGGCAAACCATATTTTGAGAAACAATTTTCTGAGGATTCAGCTTGTGTTCACAAATAATATTACCCTTTTAAGATATAAAACTGTAAATAGGCAAAAAACTTGAATTTTCATTAGCATGTAGAAGAATATCAAAACTATCCAGGAACAGGATTCCCTGCTCATTTTCTGTATTTTCAGCCTTTGAAACCAAATTAGTATTTGTTCATTGCTTTAAATCCCTAAGATAATATCTTCAAAGAATCATATGTAAGAAAAAGTAGAGTTGCAAGGAAATAATTGTTTTAAAAAGTAAAATTCATAAAATGTAGGATCATAAATGAAACATTCCAATTTTTAATTTTGAGTTTGGTTTGCTCTTTGCCTCGGGGGAACATATAGATAACACAGAAATGAAGAAAGAGTTTTCCTCCTAGTTTACTACTTTTCTCTGTGATTCTTAGAAGAATCCTAACTCTCGTTGCATTTATTATTGTTTAAAAAATGAAAACCCAAACTTGTTTCACTGGGATACTGAAAGGCCCACCCGATTTTTAAATAATAAACAAAGCACTTGCATATAATTCCTTTTACACTGTAAATAGAAAAACACATTTGATTCACTCTACACTGATACACCACAAGTAACAAAGGACCTTTTACTGACCCTCATTCATTATTTCAACTACTCATGTCAGAAAGGCTAACCATTTATTCCCCTAAATTCAGGAGTTTAGAAGCATCATTGATTTTTAGTCACCTAAGCCTCTCATTTTCAAATCATCTCCTATTTCTTTCTGTTATAAATATAGGCATCATTCAGTGCAATTCCTGCAAGTCATACAATGCTGACAAGACTCCAAGAGTCTAAACCCCAAGTGATTATAGTCTACAACCTACATGAATACACTATTAATTTAACAAGAAACATTATTTGCAGTCTCTAAGCTTCTGTGAGAATTTATATATCCTACCCCACTTCAGATAAAGAGTTAATATTACAGAAAGTTGTTGAAAAATGAACTCTGGAACTTTACTATACTTTTTACAAGTCTTATTAAAAGCAGTAAGAAATGCAAACTTCTATAAAGTGTCTTTTAGATACTCTTTTATTCAGAGTATTGATAAATGGATTGGCCATCTCCAAAAGAATCAATACCACCATGAGTAAACAAATTTTAGGACAATCTCAAATATGTATGTTGATTTATAAAGCATAGATTCATCTCTATTATTAATATATTAAGTTTCAAAGAGAGTTTCAATGCTATATCAAAAATTCTAGAAGTTCTAATACTTCCTTCACCTAATATGGATGTGCCCAGGCATCACCCAAGTGCATAACACAACTTCATGACATTGTCATTATTACAAAACTTTCTTTTGAGCTCCCCAAGGTTTTCTTTCTTGCTATTCTAATCCAACATAAGAGATAAATTCTTGAAGTGCAACTCTTTACAATTTACTCCCATGTTCTATTTCTTTAAACTGGGTGGCTCATTATATTATTTCCTATATATTTATATCTCTACTATAAAATATTTCATATATTTTAAAGTTCATTTATTTGACTCTTATCCAGTAATATTTGGGTTGATAAATTTTTTGTATATACTCCTAAATTTCTTTTTGGAAATAAGTCTCATATCTCATTGCTTTCTGACTCTTTTAAAGATTGGTTTCTGGAACACCTAAATGATCCAAAAAAGGGTATAAGGAATAGGAGGTGATGTAAATTATGCTGAAAGAATGACAAGGAGCTTTCCTTGGAAGGATATGTGAAGAATGCAAATACACCATTTAATACAGGAACTATGTAAGTACACAAATGGGGCAGGAGAAATCAATACAATAAAATCAATTCCCCATCCAGTAGCATCCATCTTATACAGAATAAATGTCCTAAAATCAGTTTTAATTCCTAATTTTAAAAATCAAACTACTCTAGATTACCTTCGATCACCCCATAAAAATCCATTGATCTAGATATTGTCACACCTCTATAATGTTATCAAAAGCTAACTTTCCCTCCAAAAAAATGGATCAGACAGATATTTAATCACCTGGTATCTTGAGCCATGTTGTATCTCAACTACGAACCCTCAAAAAATTGAAAGGCTACACGATACTCACACTCTAAGAGGTCTTTTGAAACATGTACCCAAGTGGAGAACAAAAGTCTCACCTGCGTTCTTAGGGTCAAACTGGGGTATAAGTGCCTTGGGTACAATAACAGACAGAATTTCCAGCATTATTTAATTATCCCCCCTCCCTCTCTCTTTCTCTCCCTCTTAGAACACAGTGTTCATTGTGGAATACAAAAAGAATGTACATACATACATGATGGAATATCACAGTTCATTGTAGACATCTAGAGTGAGGTAAGCAAAAAATTTGAGATCTCATGGAGAAATTTGGAATGAAAATTATAGAAATGATGAAAATTCTGGATAGTGTTCAATGACTAGAACCTGATGGGTATTCTGCTTATAGTTGTTGGGGATGTCTAGATACAAATATATTTTTTTAAACCCCCAAACGGTATTAAAAATTTCTTTCTTAATACATGAAGTTATTAAAGCTGAAGCCCTCACAATCACACACAGAGGCCTGATTTTTTTTCAGTCACTTTCTTCTCCAGCATACTTTAGTCTCTACAGCTTTTCATTTGGATAACGTGTATAATTAGGATATCAAATTTAAATATTAAAAGTTCAAGCATGATGCCCCAGTTTCTAAAAAAACACTATTTTTAGATAGCCTATTAAAATGGAGGAAGAATACATCCTATTTTATGTAATTTGAGAAATTGAGGTTGAATCAGAACTATAACTAGTGTCACTAGAAAAATGCTTATAGATGCTCAAGAGGAAAATATTACTAAGTTAGATGTGTTACAAAATAAGTGGAACAGGTGTTCTTTTGCTATTTCATCTAAGGTTCAAATTTTATTTTATTGGTTTCTGTGAATGGAACAATTACAAAATATCATTTGTATCTGTGTTTGTTTTCCTTTCCCATTCAGGTTCTTTGCTTGTCTTTTATATGAGTGTCTTAGAGGCTGGTGTTAGGGAGCAAAGTAAAGTCAGGGATAAAAAGAGAAAAATGTTTTTGATCTTTCTTTTCTCTATCTTAATGAATAATGAAAATTCAAATTTTTGATTAGCTCCTTAGATCCCCTGTCTCCTTACTTGTTAATTAGCATTTTAGGAGTTATTTTCGTGAAATGCACCTCTATCAATTTTTTTTTTAATTCTCTGTATTAGAAATATTCAATCTTAAAGCAAATATGTCATACATATTTGTCTTTTTTTTCAAAACATGTTTTTTCTTGGTGTGTTACAGGTAAACTGGATTTCTCTTGGTATGCATTAGAAGAAGTTTATCATAATTTTAGAAGCATGTCTACTGGGTTTCATCATTTATAGTGCTTCAACTTTTAATAAATGCTAACTTTCTAAATTTTGAATGATGAAAATAAAGTAAGAACTGAGATGAAAGAACTTGTAAAAGATTTTCATTTTACCGAACTCCATGTGTAGTAAATATACTTTTATATATAGTTTTAAAAACCAGGTAGTTCAATTTTATTCCCAAGTAGACATAAAAAATGTTTCAGTTTTGAAAAGGTAAAGCGCTTATAAAACCATCTAAAATTTCTCTTCAATATATTAAAGTTTCTGCTTACAGTATTTGATCCTATTGTGAACTACAATAATATAGCTATTTTATTTTTTTATTTTTTTTAGAACCATATAGTTTTAAAAACCATTAAATAAAACAGCTTTCATCAGTGGATGTGGCAGAGACATGAAAGCTGTTCACCCAGCCTACTGATTCCCTCTTATTTCTAGGTCCACAGCTAAACTTAATTTCCAGGACTTCTCTGTATTAACTGAATTCAGGTTGACCAAATCACAAAGCTCTTGTCAAAAAAAAAATTGTGAAAACAAATGATATATATGTTTGAACTGTCCTATAAAATGTCCTTCGTCTATATGACATGATCCTAGACTTCTGGTTGGCTTGAAGAAGATGTACACAGTAATCTTGGGATGCTTCAGGTTAAGGCTGACAGAGCTACAAGCTGGAAGGTTCTTGGATCCCTGAATCATATTTAGGCTTTGTATGTGTGAAAAATAAACTTCATATTTTGTATGACCATATATTTTGGCCATTCTGTATTTTGAGGTTTTCTTGTCATCGCAACTAGCTTATTTCTAAGTAATGCAATGACCATTTGTGCAGCATTTACTACTTTTGATCCAGCTTATTGACTCAGAGAAGTTCCTTCCTAACTGCCATTTCAACTACCACCCATATACTATTAAAAAAGGAACATGATGGTTAAGGTCAGAGACTCTGGAACAGAACCACCTGAGTCAAAGTCAGTCTCCACTGCCTATAAGAGGTTTAACATTGGACAATTGGTGGAATATCTTTGCATCTCAGTTTGTTCAGCTTTAAAATGAAGAAAATAATATTGCTTACCACACAGGGATATTGTGAGGATTAAATATTTTATGTTTGTAAACTGCTAACTGTCCTCCCAAATTCACAGTAAGCATCTAATAACATATCAATTACTTATATTTGTTTTATTCTTGACATCACCCAAGAACCAAACACGTATATCCAATTGCCAAATGCCTTCCCGCTTGGAAGTTCCATGAACACCTTAAACTCAAATTATTGTTGTTAAATGGCACCAGTCAGAATCTGGCACAATTCTGGGTTCTCCCAGTGTTTTCAGTGTTCTGGAGGTTTATCTATGCCAGGATTAACCAGTTTTATTGTGAAGTAGACTGAAAAAAAGGGGTAATGCTGGCTGGAGAAAGGAGGGAACAAAGATAGTATGGAGGAGTTGGTTTCCCAAGTAGCTTGTTCTTCAGGCATTATATCACAGTACTACAGCAGCAAAAATTACATGGCTGAGTTTGAGAAATGTCCCTGACAAATTGTTATAATTTTCTTGAAGTCATGTGGGTGTCAAGTGACAGCCAGTAGAGGGAAAAAAGTTACCAACATAGTTTCTGATACCAAAGTGAAAAACGAAGAAAACTTCTGAGAACTTACATACAATAACCTCATACACAATCAACACATTTAAGGTTGACCTCTTAATTCCCATCATATTTACTGCCTACTTGTCAAGAATGCAGTGCCCTGTAAATATTCTTTACCCACAACTTATGAGTTGCCTCAAGTTTGAACTCCCTCAATTTTAATCCTCCAGAGACTAGGGCTTCTGAATTCCTTTCAACTACTGAGGAACAGGATTATAGTCTATCACAGCACCTGTCTTTGCTACTGCCACTGTAGGTGCTACTAGTAAAATCTACATAACAACACTTTGCCAGTGAAGATCATCATAACTGCAAAAAACATTGTCTCATTCTTCACTTGAAGAATGTACAATGAGGGTACCTCCAAAGAATATTTTAGCTGTAGGTTACAACTCTGATAAGTGTCCTGGACTTGACAGCATCTAATACTTGACAGCATCTAACACTGAAATATATACCTTCACATTTGGTATGAATTGAATGTATCACTGTATAACAAATGAAATCTTATCAGAAACAATAAAATACATGATATAGTGCCATGCTTAGAATAGGCACTTAACAGACATACATTGTGTGAATAAATAAAGGAGTGAGTAAATATATGAATACCTATATTCACTAGGAACCTTCTAAACTAGATTATACCTGGAAAGGAATAATCTGCTGTACTAGTCTAACAAACAATAAATATTTCCTAAGCGGTTACTGCCTGAAAAGTCATGCTAGCATAGTAATAAAAACCAAGAATGGCTCCTTCCTTTATGATACTTTCAATCTATTTGAAAAAATATTTAATGTATGGAGATAGTTTACATATACGACTTTATGGAAAGAATTAAAATGAATAGTAGAGAAAATAAAACATTTATGAGTTCAGAAGAAGGAAAGAAAATTGAAGTAAAAAATAAATCAAAGAGGTAGAATTTGAGCTGAATACAGAAGATTCTTAGGATTTATATAGATGTGAGGAAAAGGAAGAACTTCCCAAGTAATAGGATCGAAGATAAGTCAGGGATAATGGACATGTAAGATAAGTTGCTCCGAGAAGAGCTAGTTCATAGCTCTGAAATTTCAAATTTGGGCAAATTTATGAAGGAATTTGAAAGGACAATAAAAGAGTTTGGACTATATCTAGTGCATAATAAAATCATAACTCAAAGTTTCTGAACAGAAAATTGTATTAGAAAAGGAACAGTTTTAAAAAGACTTCTTTGGAGAATGTATACAAGTCATAAGAAGAGAAGCTAAAATTCTCATACATCTGCTTTAGTCCCTTTCTTTAAAACAGAATGAGGAAGCGGACTTGGCCTAATGGATAGGACATCCACCCACCACATGGGAGGTCCATGGTTCAAACCCCGGGCCTCCTTGACACATGTGAAGCTGGCCTATGTGCAGTGCTGATGTGCGCAAGGAGTGCCGTGCCACGCAGGGGTATCCCCCGCATAGGAGAGCACCATTCACAAGGAGTGTGCCCCATAAGGAGAGCCACCCAGGGTGAAAGCGCAGCTTGCCCAAGAATGGTGCCACACACACGGAGAGCTGACACAGCAAGGTGACTCAACAAAAAGAAACACAGATTCATGGTGCCACTGGTAAGGATAGAAGTGGTCACAGAAAAACACACAGTGAATGGACACAGAGAGCAGACAACTGGGGGTAGGGGGAAGGGGAGAGAAATAAATAAAAATTTAAAAAATTAAATGAAAATAAAAATCTAAAAAAAAAACAAAAACAGAATGAAGGGCTCCAAATAGTAAGCACCACGCAATGGCTGTGAGTCAGGTACAACCTAACCAAGGGAACATAGATATAATTAATTCAACTTTCTATTTCCCACTTTACATAATAACCATCTAAAAGTAGGAATGCCACAAAGAAATACAGAAGAGCAAAAAGGTTAAAAAATAAAATACAAAAAATAAATGACAATTCAGTAAATTGATCAAATCCACAAGAAGCAAATAATGCTCTAAAGGGCAAACAATGAAACCAGAAACTAATTCTCTTAGTAAGGCGAGGCCACAAAAGAGAGAACTGTGTTTAGCAATTAAGGAAAATGTCATTTCACATTACTACTTTTGTCTATTTCTTTTTATATTCTATAAGCACAAACATGCTTGTATCTTTGAGTCTCAATATCTGTTTAACCTCTCTAGGTAGGTAGTTTATTTGTAAATTCATTCATTCTTAAACATTTCAATAATCCAAACTGGCTGATCCAAAAACTCCACAGCTACAAAAATGTTTCTGGTAAGCTACATGCAGACCTGCTGTAGGATCATGAAGTGATCAGAAATAGTAGAGTACCAATTTTATATAAAGGACAGGGAATCTCTGATTTCTCCCAGTTTTAATTTTATTTTCCTTATTAGGAGCAGACTTCAGATTGGTTTTTTGTTTGGTTGGTTTTTCTGTTGTTGCTTTGCTTTGCTTTTCAGTTAGGAGTGTGTTGATCATCCTCTACTGTAGCAACAAAGAAAATAAGGAGGAACCAAGAGGTGGGGGAGAGGTCAATCCCTCATTTTGTGTCTGATTGCTCATTTTTTATTTTTGTGTAATATATATCTTTTATTCTGATTGTTTCTTACAGGAGCCCAAAGGGAAAGCAACCTTAAGCAGGGACAAGTTGTATTTCTTGCAAAGCGTCCAAGTTAGACTGCCCTTTGTGGTCTGGTCAGGCTCAGCTGTATGTTTGCTCTGTCAGTGTGAAAAGGAGCACAGAGAGACTGAAGTAATGACTGAATTTTAGAGTGGCTTTTGCTGCTAGAAAATAGGCCCAAACTATAGATTGTGCAATAGCTGGCTTTCTTGCTGCCCCACACAGCTGTCTTTCAAAGGGATTTTCTTTCCAACCAAACATATGGGGCAAGAAGCAGTGAGATCATGATAAAATATAAGAAGGTAAGAACAAACTTAGCTAGTTTTAAAGAATCGTTAAGATTTAGAAAGGAATAAAAGATGAGAACAAACCACAAAACTTTCCTCATTGGAGAAAGAATATGATAAGGGGTAGAATTAAGCTCACAGTTCTTGAAAGGTTTGTAAGATAGTTTTTCTTAGGGGAGATGGTAAGATATAACACTAAAAGGCAAACATTAACAGAATGTAGAAAATTTTGAAGGTGAAGAAATAAATTCAGCTACTTTATATATAGTGGAATCCCTCCACTAAGTCCATTGTGACTTCTTGAGGCCAGGAAACAAAAATCTATGCATAATATCTTTTTCCATTGCCTATGGTACAATGAATTACACTTTACACTGGTAAGAGAAATGTAGATACCGATTTAATCTTCTTCTACTTTGAAACTTATTGAGTCTTTAAGGGGGTTAATATGCATGATATTTTATTATACATTTCAAAGAAAGAAGTAAAGTGGTTTTAGTTCCTTGGAAGAAAGGAGTTAACGTGTATGATATATGAGAGAAGCAATTTATGTAAGTACTGTAAAAGCACCTGTATGAGACTCCATAGTGTCTGCTGTATCTGTTTTTAGCTCACACTTTGGGGAACTACTCCTGCCTCTTACTCCCCCATTTCATTTGTCTCTAAATTACCGAATTAAACAAGTTGTAATTGGGGTAATTTAGTGCCTTGTACAGATATTGTTCATTTGGGAATAGTAAAAATAGTGAATAAATCATGTGGAGAAGCTCCTATTTCTATAGGCTTGTAAGCACCTTATATTTTCTGCTTTAACTGATCCCCATTATGCATACTATTTTAAATATGACCCCACCAATGTGCATGGATGCATGCTAACATTGTTTCTTAAAATCACCATAAGCTTATGCTTAGGTAATGTCAAATGATTACCTATCAAAACGTGGATTTTTCAAAAGTTAAGGACAAATGGATAATGCTAAATTTAATATTTAAGGAAAGCTAAAGCCTCCATTTAGTCTTTACTTCTTTAGTCTCTCTGAAGAAACAGTCTCCATTTTGTGAATTGCATAACCAAATTTTATTCAAGATTTATGAATTATGTCTTATAGTTCCACAAAAAAACTTAATTCTCTCTGTAAACAACTCCTCAGTCCCATTCTGAGTTTTGTGCAGAGCTACACAGAATGTAACAGAAAACTCATGTTGTCAAGGGTCTTTCAACCCCGAAGAAAAGACCAAACAGGAAAATTATAAACCACCTAAATGTACTCTTTCTTAAAGGCTATATATCTAAGGACCTGAGTCTGGGGAATAAAACTCAGGTAGATTCTTGAGGTGCTGAAAGGTTCTAAGACATAAAAGGTCAGCTTAAAAAAGCTTTGTGTGATGGAAAACTTCACAATACAATGGATTAGGAAAGTGACTAGGTACAATAGTAGTTTATATGGAGGAGAAATATATATTCCCCTGTGCCTTGGTTCACACAATTCTCTCATCCCTTACTTAGAAATTGTAGCATTTTCTAAAAATAAAATAATTTTGATGAGTACTTTAGAAATAAATGTTTTGGTGTCTCATAATTATTAGTTTAAATTTTTCTTACCATGTGTAATTTACTGTGAGGATATAAAGGAAATGTACATCCATCTTTATATTCTCACCTCTCCTTCCCCCAAAATATCATGTAAAATAAACAAAAAGATGAGATCTTAACTCCAATTTTAATGATTCTTTATGTTATTCTTGCCTTTTTTCTTCTCTGTACTTTAATTAACTTAGTCTTTTGATTTTCCACAGATAAATGTTTATTATTCACAATTGTGAAAAATATTGTAAAACTCTATATTTTGAGAGCAGATTATAAAATATTATGTATTATCTAAAATAATTTGTCTAAAATAGTTCTAGGACTCAATTAAATTGGAGGGGCTGTTTATGAATGCTTTGATTTCTTTTTTTTCACTTTTCAAAGAGGCAAAGTGGATTTTGATCATATTCTCTTAAACCGTTATGTTTTGTTGTTGATATGATTTGGTTTGTTTTGCTGTGGGAGAGTGAGGAATGTGTATTAAGGAAACTAGGAATAAGTTTCTTGTTTGATCTGCCCTGCTCAGGATATAGGAATTCTTCATTTCAAGAAAAAGATGATGTTATTTCTTGCCTTGTATTCAACCTCAGGCTGAAAGGATGCCCTTCATATTGTAATAACATCAGGTTCTCCAGCTTTACCATGTTTCTCTTTATTTAAATTCTATCTCTGGGCTCCAGGTATATGGAAAACGTCTCTCAAATCTATTTTGTACTGTTGTAAAATTTCTTAGCAGTTTATCCTGGCTTTCAGAACAGGTTTGCTCAGTTTAATTTGGAATTGTAAAAAGTCACTGAAAAAGAAAGAGAAGAACTCTTCATGTAAGACTGTCACTAGTGTCAGAAAATAACACGTTACAATAGTTTTGCCTTTCAGAGAGGTCTTCTCTCTTATATCAGATACTTTTGAAACCTCCCTTTGAAAATAACAAGAAAACTCATTTTTTTCTCCTCAAGGTTTGCCCTAGACCACAGGCCTCAATATGGGTTAATTTTCCCTTAGGCTTGAGCTTCCTATAAGGGGAAAGTAATAAATAAGATAAAATGCCCTTGTTATTTGTCAAGGAGGTCTTAGGACAAGAGATGACTTGAAATTGTTCTCCTTCACTTTAGGTTGGCATAATGTAAAGAGGATGGACTTGGAGCCAGGCAGAATTTGATTTTAACCAAACCAATAACAACGTTAGCTGCATACTTTTGGATCTCTTGTCTCATTGTGTCTTTTTGTTGTTGTCGTTGTTATTTATTTATTTATTTTTTAGGTCAAGCTCTTTATTTTTACAAGGAACAGATTTAAATTTGGTTCTAGGTTTTATTTATTTTTTAACAAATCAATTTTATTGATACATATTAATAAAGCATAAATCCATCCAAAGTGTACAATCAATGGTATTTGGTATAATCATATAATTGTTCATTCATCACTCCAATCATTTTTAAACCATTTTCATTATTCTAGTAATAATAACAATAATAATAAACAAAAACCAACCAACCAAACAGACCTCATCCTTTCAATCTCTCTATGCTCCTCCTTCCATACATAGCTGCTATTCTGTTTCCTACTCTCTAGTGTATTTTTTTTAATTTTGTAAGAAAGGAACTTTTTTTGATTCTATAAAAACTAAGTTAAATGTTTAGATAAGACTTGATAACGAAGAGTCACTAGAAGTCCTATAGACATAGGGGTGGGCGAGACAATGGTGGGAAAAAAAACTCTAGGGGTTTTTTGCATTCAAGTTGTTTTACAAGTGCCCTTAATTAAGTTCTTGTTTCACTTTAAAGATGCTTAAATGGGGGGAAAAAAGATGATGCCTTTGGCTATGATTATGAAATAACTGTGTGCTAGAATGCCAATCAGCAGACCCTCCATAAAAACTCTGGCCCTCTGTCAAAAGATTAGACTATGAAAGAACATTCATATATTTTAGTGAAAATAAAGTATAAAAGATATACATATGCATTATTCCAATGTCTGTTGTTTTAAATGACTTTTTCAAAGAACTTTTTCAAATCTAACTCTTATTGCAAAACAATATAAAATGGGTTTCTGGCATTAATCCCCAATCCTCCTCATTTGAAATCAGTAAGGCCCTTAGGTATTGCCATGGGGATTCTTCCTCTTTGGAATCTTATGAATCTCCTTTCTTATACTCATGTTAAGCGAAGCCTCTTCTGCTCTATTAATATTCTATATGGACAATAGCCCCTTCCTTGTATGAGGGATTTAACAAAAATTATGATGGGATCTCTATTACCATTGGAGTTTGCATACAAAAAATCAGTGTTCATAATTTAGTTTTTTTTTAATTTTTAAATTTTTATTTCTTTTTTAAAAATAGATGCATAGATCACAAAAAATGTTGCATTAAAAAATATGAGGTTCCCATATGCCTGACAGCACACCCACCCCCACTCCTCCCATATTAACAACCTCTTTCATCAGTGTGGCACATACATTGCATTTGGTGTATACATTTTGGAGCACTGCTACACCACATGGATTATAGTTTATGTTTTAGTTTATACGCTCCTCCAGTCTATTTAGTGGGTTATGCCCTGCATCTGGCCCTGCGATGTCATTCAGGACAACTCCAAGTCCCGAAAATTCCCCCACATCACACCTCTATTTCCCTCTCCCTGCTGTCAGCAACTCCTGTGGCCACTGTCTCCACATCAATGACACAATTTCTTCCATTGCTAGAGTCACAATAGTTCTATAGTAGAATATCAGTAAGTCCACTCTATTTTCCTCATCTTTCACTTCCTCTAGAAACATTTTACTTTTCACACACCCTGAGAGTTTTATCGTAGCTATTTGTTTAGTTATTGCTCTGATTCAAGAGTGTCAAATGATTTGGTCTAGGTTTCTCTGTAAAGCCCCAAGGTGTCAGGAAGGCAGGAGAACTATACCCTGAGATATGTACTTTTCAAAACATAGAAACTGAGAACTTGGAGACATCTCTAGGCCATAAAAGCCAAAAACACCCAAGTTTATATGGCTTGTGGAAAAATTCCTCAATATTTTAAAAAGTTTGAGTGGATAATCAGGATTCTTTCAGGATGGGGAAAGAAGTTATATCTTTTGTGATATAAATGGAGAAAAATCCATAGTTCTCTGCTCCTCCCTTATGATAGGTTTTGAAATTTTCATGTGTAGGACACATGACCTGGCATACATAGTGTCACTTTTGATTTAAGAGTAAGCGTGTGGGGGACCACACAGCCATTATTTGCTTTTGAAGTGACTAACCATAACCTGTCTCTGATTCAGAACCTCTCCTGTGTATCTCCAGGACAAAATTAATAAAGATTAATATTAAAACCACAAAAGTGGCCATATCATTTTTTCAGAAAATTCTGCTTAAAAAGACAGAGGTTTGGTTTCAATCACGCAGTTAAGAAAATATTTCAAATGATGTTTGCAAATACCTGAATTCCTGTAGCAGAAGAAACATGCCCTATGTTTTCCTTAAAACATTCACAACAATGAGCCAGTAGTATGCAAATCCCACAGTCACAACATCATAGCCTACTCCACCCTTCTACATACATGCATACGTCCACTCAACCCCACATGCTGACACAATTTGGAAACAAAACCACTTAATTGGATGAAAAATCAATCAGTATTAATGGATTTGAATTAGAATTCCCATCGGAGGAAAGTACGACTTCATCTTTGTCTATGCATAGGTCAATGTGCACTAAATAAAGTTTCAACCTGTCAGTATTATATAAGGATTCTCTGTGTCATTGGCATTATGTCATTCTTCTATGCTTCAGGAGGTAGTTCCATGAAGGAACATCATTTCCTAAGGTCACAAATCTCTTTGCTTTAAAAACTTAAGAAATGGCATCATGATACAGAATCATATTCTCAGAAGCCTTAAAAATGCAAATTCTGGGGTATTGTAGTAACCCTTTAGCGACACCTGTAACTTCCATGACACTGATTGGGAAGCAGAGTTGCTGCCTGTTTAGCCTGTCACTGACTTTGAGCTAGTTACCCATTTGCCAAAGCTCTATTTGAATTCAACACTGGCATTCCTACTTGAACTTAGGATAGTAACAAGGACAATTCATGCATATAAAAGTGATTAATTTCAGAGTTCAATTAACTGGTAATCTGGTCCATTTTTCTTTCAGATGTTTTTCCTCTGCTGGTTTCAAAATTAAGTCCTTGTTTTTTATGTTCTACTGAAATTGCTCGACTCTATCTTCTAAGCAAATTTTTCCTGATGGTACCTGTTTTCCTCAGCTTACAGCAAATTCCTGCTTATCTATTCAACAAAGATATTGACTGCATTCTACCTAACAACATGCTAGGCAATGACAGGGACAAAGAAGTAAGTTAAAAACTAATGAGAATTCTATAGTCTCATTGAGAAAGCAAGTCAGTGCCAAAAGAGTATTTTGTTGAATACAAATTCTATAGGGGTTCAGACAAGCGAGGCATGTGAGGTCTTCTATTGTCAGGGAAGGGACTTTTCAGCAATGGGGAATAATATTTCAGCCATGGAGTAGCAGAAGTGGATCAAATTAATTAATTAAAGTAAAAAAAAAAAGTAATGAAGAACAAGTTATGCCTGGGGACAACTGAGAGGTGATTGTTGCTAGATAAGGTGGTTGCCATAAACATAAAGTAGAAAATGAGATTATAAAAATATATAGAGAACAGAATATAGAGCACCATTAAAGGGAGGGTGAATAATATTTATATTAACAAGTTAAGCAATAGGGAGTCTATGCTAGTCTGAGTAAAACTAAATTCTTAGTTCCAGAGCATTCTTTTTCCTCAAAATGATTGATTCTTTGCAGGTAGTACAGATTCTGTTCTGTGTCATTCCCCACCCAATGCTGTACCCTTTAGGAAAAAGAAGAAATCCTACTCCAAGAGAGTTATAGTTACTATGCCTGAAACATTATAGTTTCTGCAGCTGGAAAGGAAGCATGCGGGAGGGAGAGATTCTGGTCTCCTGCAAGTGCCCAAGAATCCTAGTTCTTTCATGTCCTGGAAGAGGAGAAGCAGCCCATCTGTCAGAGGGTTTCAGCAGCAACCCAGACCAGAGGCAAGTTCTGTTGCCGCATGTGCCCCTGAAAAAAGGGCATAAGTCCCTTAAAACTTATGGGGTCACACTTACTGAGAGTAGTTTATCTCCTCGTAGTCTTACTCTTGGAGACTTCACTAGCACAAATAACTCACAAATATTTTCAAAGTACATTGAAAAACATATTCTTACATTTAAAACATAGTATATTGTTTCCTCAATCAAATCACAGCACTGTAATCAGTGCACCAGCCAACTGACATTAAACCTAGCCTACAGGTTACAAAATCTCTTGTTGCTGGAAAATGGTTTAGACCTTTTATGTATTTTTCTCTCAAGATTGACTCAAGGTTAATTAATAAATTAACCTTTAATAAATTAGAGAGTATTTTTAAATACACAATCATGGTTGAATAGTTTTTTCCACCAATATTTTTGTGCGCTTGCTATGTACTAGATACACTGTGCTAGGTACTGCAAATTTTCCAGTCTCCTGTGGGATAAGGATTACCAATATCATCTCTCCTAGTTCACATGTGAGGAACTTGAGTAAAAGAAATATGCATTAACATACCCATAATCACACATCAGGAAAATAGTGAAATTAGGACTTGAATCCAGACTGCTATGATGTTAAATCCTGTGTTTTTTGAATTATATAAGGCTGCTTTTCCAGCAGAAGTATACTGAGAAGCAAGCCTGAGGATTTATGTCCTGAAAAATAGTTATGAAAATGGATAGAAGATACCTAATGCATTCAGTCATTGAATCACACATTCATTCTAAAAGCATATAGCATCTAAGCCCCCTCTCGATATAGAGGTGGAGTGCACATAACCATAACAGGGTCCACAGGATGGAGGAATAAAGTATGGCTTAAAGGGGACTCACTGATATTCTACTGTGGAACTATTGTGATTAGTAATGGGAGAAATTGTAGCATTGATGTGGAGAAAGTGGCCACAGTAGGTACTGAGGGTAGGGAAGGGAAGAGAGATGATGTTGAGGCATTTTCAGGACTTGGAGTTGTCCTGGGTGGTACTGCAGGGACAGATGCTGGACATTGTATGTTCTGCCATGGCCCACTGGGTGGATTGGGGGAGAGTGTAAACTACTATGTAAAGCATTATCCATGTGGTGCAGCAGTGCTCCAAATTGTATTCACCAAATGCAATGAATGTCCCACAATGATGAAAGAGGTTGTTGATGTAGGAGGAGTGGGGTGAGGGGGGTGGGAGGTATATAGGGACCTCTTATATTTTTTGCATGTAACATTTTTGAACGTAATAAAGAGAGGGGAAAAAAACATATAGCAAATACCTACTTGCTAAATCTCAATAAGTAGTGTAAGTGTGAGGTTAGGAAAATTTCTGTCATGTGCACTGACAGAAATAAGGAGTAAAGGCAGGCAAGCTATTTGAAAAGGAAAGTAAGCAATTTTACAATAGGCTTGTTAAATAGAGGTGAAGTTGATATACAAAGAACACATACTTATCAATTCAGTTTTGGAGTTCAGGAGAGGGATCAGGTCTAGAATTAAATGATTGAGAAATTTGCATGGTAATGAGAGTATTAAGCCAAGACTATAAAGCCAGTCATAAAGGAACACATATTGAATGATTCCACTTATCTGAAATGTCCAGAATAAACAAACCTATGGTGACAGAAGTAGATTAGTGGTTGGCTAGGACTGGAGGATATGGTGAGATTGGGGATGATAGCTTAAGGGTTGGAGAGTTTCTTGGGGGATAATAAAATATACCAAAAGGATTGTGGGGATGGATGTACAACTTTGTGAATATAACAAAAGTCATTGAATTATATACTTTAAATAGCTGAATTGAAAGATGTGTGAATTATTTCTCAATTCAATTTTTAAAAAGCCATTATAGTTGAGTTATCAGAGGATAAGAAAGAAACAAAGAAAATAAAAAAACAAAGAGATTCACTCTTAAGAAATGTTCAAAATTAAAGGGCACAAGAGAAAAAGAAAAAGAAGAAGGCCACCAATATGTTCAAAAAGCTCATTGAGAAAAAGCCCCAGATTGGGTGATTCAAACATAATTGAGACTTTTGATAGTACCCATAAATACATGTATTTGATCAGAAGCTAAATTTCAGGAAAATAAGTTAGAAATAGATTAAGAGTAAGTGATAAACTGAGTAAAGGGCATATTTCAAGATTTTCTTAAGAGAAAAGGAGAACGATAGCTCCAAATAGAAACAAGTTCTGCCCAAATTCTACCAAAGACTGGATAAACTATCAAGTCCACAAGTTCTCAGACTAGATTAAGAGTGTAAGAAGGGCAAAGCAAATCAAATCCTTAAAAAGAGTCAAGGGAACAGAAGCAAATACCAGGGCCATAAAAGCAGACCATAAAAGTAGAATGGACTCCAGAGTCACAAACTCTATAGGAAGTCGTAGGAAAACAACACAAGGAGCTATTCATTCAGTCGCACAGTTAATACTTTACAGAGCATTAATGATTAGGCAATGAAAAAGAATAAGAGGCTTAATGTTTTGTTTTCTTTTTTTTTTCCCCCTGATGAATGTAGATATTTGGTAATCATTGCTACAAATAGAAAGTACTGAAAACAAGAGTTATCAGGTTTCTGAAACACTACCATGGAGGTGCTTGATTTTACCATGGAGAATAAAATATCTATTATAAAAAAGAAATGTGTGAATTGAGATTTTAAAATAAATAAGTTAAAAAAAGAGTTTTTTAATTTTTATTTTTGAAAAATGATGTTAAATTCAAAGAACTGAGGAGTACAGTGTGAGTGGAACAAGGAAACCAAGAGCTAGAGACATTGGTAGTCATCAGACCATTTAAGACCTTATTACCAAATCAAAGAGATTGTTTTCATCCAAAGATAAAGGGAAAATATCAAAGGATTTTTAAGGGAAGGAAGCAGGCAGCTAGATCGGATTAGTATTTGGAGTATAGAAAATTGAACGGATAAGGACCAGAGTAAATGCTACTAAGCCAGTCAGAACATTATGGCAACATCAGGCAGAATATGATAACATACTGGATAATTGTGGTGGTGGTTATCGTGGAAACGGAGAACAAGGGACAAGTTCAAGGGATATTTAAGCAGAAATTTTGGCAGTATTTGTTAAGGACAGGGGAAGGGTTGAAGAGGGAGGGAAAGGACTTATTCCTGTGCTTTTGGATTATGGCCCTGGATAAGTAATGATGTCTTTCCTTAGATAAGTAAGGATGGAAGAGGTAGGATTGGAGGGGACGATAATGATAGGGAGCAAAGTCAGGGAATTTTATGTTTGTTTGATTTTTTAATAAGAACAAACATGAAAATGTCATTTTAAAAATAGGAAAATTTGATTATGTAAGATAGAGAATGGTTAGTGATGATTCCTTAGAGGGAGGATGGGGGATGGAAGGCAAAACACAGGTGCAGCGCTTGATATTGGTTATAAAGTTTGGCATAGCAGGACTGTTTAAGACATTGATGAACCTGTGACAGGGGTGGAGGATGTGTGTCCTGTGAATGTAAAAGTCTAATTTAATGACAGAGGTTATGGTAGGCAAGACCTAAAAAAATAAGTTTACTCATTTCAGATAAAGGACACCTCTGAATATTTTAAAAGAGAGAATATGAGTCAACCATAGTTTATTGGGAAAAAAATTTAGTATTGTTCAAATCTAAAAGTGAAAATATCATGCAGGAAGCTTTGTTAATCAGCACATGAATGCCTTATTGGTCAGCGCTTTTCATATTTCAGGAGGAATGATGAGAACTAGAACAATGGGTATATTGGGCAAGTTTTGTAACAAAGAATAAATAGGGCACTTTCCAAGGAGTATTGTGGTCCTCCCTGGGAAGGCTTGCCACTTTCTCAGGAATTGATGCATAAACCTTAAAATGTACTGCCCAGAGAGTGTTCTATTCTTTCCTGAGGAGGATGGCTACTTCCTTGGGAACTGCAAGTTGGCATCTATAGTATCAAGTTCACTGACTATAAGCTCAATAAAAGAGACAGTCTCTGGTCAGGCCAGTTGAAGTCCCACACTAAGAGAGGGTACTCTGCACAGGTGTTGTTTTCAATCAAGACCCTGGTATCTGCTGCTGATTCGGGACTTCCCAGACGTGGGCTAAATGTTGATGAGTTTTCATGTAAGACTGTTCTATTTTTCTGTTATTTTGTTACTCTGATTAATATTGATTTAATTTTTTCACTGATTATCATATTCTTAGTTCTCAGTCTAATTGTCAGGATAGACTTATTAAACTAGGTAATGCATATATATATATATGTATATTTATATTGCATCCAATCAGGATGTGGAGGCTGGAGGTGGGTCAGGTATGTCAGTGTGTCCCCCAGTTTGGTGAGTTTATATCTATAGTATATATATATCATAAAGGATTATGATACAGCAGTTGGGTCCCTGTTTGTAAACAATCCTTTGCCTATTATATATTCTCCCAATTATTAACAAAAGTTTAATAAAATCAATAAATATGTCTGCATTGCTTTCTTATGCTTGAGTTAATTGAGTTATTATATTAATCTCTCTCTCTCTATATATATATATAGCAAAGCATTAGCAAAGCATTTTATCTAGCAGCACACATAGGGAAAAAAATGAAAGGTGAATACAATGTCTGCAACTGCTACTCTATGGAATAAGGTAAGTAATAAAGAAGGGACAAAATGGAAAGTCCTACTAAACATAAACCCAATGAAGTGTTTTGCTGCCCTTTTCTTTTTAATATATCTAATCACCAAGGCCATAGCTTTCTACATTTATCTAGTTTATAATAATATTCCCAGGATCAGATTTGTTTAATTTATAAAATACACATTAGTAAGAATATTTGATTGATAATCCTAGCTCAGATTTCATTTTTTTAATCTGTAGAACTTGAAAGTAAGTCCTGTAAAACTAAATATATGGAGCCAGAAGTGATATTAGAATTATTTTTTAATCTTTTAATTTCTTGGACCCTGACAAGAATGTAACAAAATTAAGTATTTCAAATAACTCAACTGATGTTATTCTAAATCCATTAAAAGTTAGTTTCAGTATTCCATACCAAAAACACGTGGAAACACTGGTTCTAGAAAGGCCTGCTCATTAAATTATACTGTGCAAGAATTTTTACCTTCTAAAAAATGTTCCTTTCTCTTACGAAAACAGGTAAAATCTATAATTATTGTAAAAGTACTATTCATTTTCTAAACTTAATTTGAATTTTGAACTTTCTTGATAGTTTTGTCATAATTGGTGATATTTACATAGGGCTCTGAGATATAAACAGGAATATGAAATACATTTAAATTATTAAAATATGAATGAAAGTGAAGATTTACAAATGTAAATTGACCTTGAAAACTGTTCATGATTTCTTCTGTGCTATAATTTATGTTTTAATCTATACCATTCAAATGTAAAAGGCAGCTTCATTTCTTCATGCCAGATTAATTTGAATA
Source organism: Dasypus novemcinctus (assembly GCF_030445035.2). Classification (NCBI taxonomy): domain Eukaryota; kingdom Metazoa; phylum Chordata; class Mammalia; order Cingulata; family Dasypodidae; genus Dasypus; species Dasypus novemcinctus. The sequence continues at coordinate 74,387,327 of NC_080675.1, forward strand.
TACTATGTGCAGGAAGCCAACTAGGCTGATGGAGCATTTAATGTGCTAATTAACTGGCAGACCTTCTCTTCTCAAATGGCACATTTTTCCCCATTCAAAATAACCATGACAAGATAGTAAATCACATCTCTCAACTGTTAAGACTGTCATAATATTCTTGCTAAAAATCCCTTTGCAAGTGTTAGTCTATTCCCTAGATAGTTTAAAGTCAGATATTTTCCTATCTAGTAGCTTTAAATTGTTTTTTAACTGTACATTAAAGTGAAAAAATGCATGAGCCAAAATGTACATACTGCATGATTGTTATAGTTGGTGAAGTAGAACATGCTCAAGTGTAACAGATGCCTTCATTCATTCCTAGAAGTATACCCAATTATTCCAGAAAGTTATCTCAACTAACTTTAGTAATTCCCACGAGTTCTTGGTCTCATCATCCCAACCTTTTGAAAGTCATACAAACAAAGAGTGTCTAATATCATCTATAACTTCTATTGCAATTTCCACCTATAAACATTTTTATAGCATTTTTTGAAAATTCAACTGTATAAAAATATTGGTAAAAGTATGTGACAAGGGTACAATTTTATGGAAGACAATTACAGCTTGCCTTTCCTAATTATATCTTTTGCTTTGCCCCTTAGACAACACAGGGAGATGGGGAAAAAAAATGTCCAGGAAGAAGGAGCCTAAACTCCAACCTTCACTCAACAATTAACCTACTCTGAGATGTAGCCCAGTAGATGCAAGACTTCAATGATGAGAGCTATCTCTCAATATTAGACAGGCTTTCCTTTGCAGAAGCAATTAGACTTTTTTGTATGCCTCCAGAGGTCTTTTGATTCAACATGAGGATTCTTTCTAAATATTAAACCTAAAAGGGCAAGCCTAAAAGGCCTATATCTAAGTCAATCTAAATATGAGCTTCTGTGAATCTGTGAAGTTCTCCGAGTCTCAATTTCCTCATGTATAAAAAGAAGATGCCATAATATTTAAGGAGTAGTGCAGTCAAATTTAAATTGGAGGTAATGGTAAAGGAAGAGATTAAAAATTTATGAGCTCTGTACTGTAAGTCCCACTAAGTACATCCCTCATAATAACTAAATCTTCAAGGTGAACTGTTGCTGACTCATCCTTCCCTTGCTCTGGTTGCCCAAGTGCCTGAGTTCATCTCTGCAGCACTGCTAAAATAGAAAAGAAAAGCAATTGTTCTGTTAAATTGTTACTTTTAGTTTCAGTATCTCAACATTGTCAGAATTTGTTAAATTTTAGACACTTTTCTTTCTTTTTATGCTAAGTGTTTTCTACTGAATTTATATTTTTAATAAAGGGGCACAATGAGAAAATAGTAGTAGTTCAATCTTCATGGTTAATTTGAATGACATTCTTATGCTTTATCATTAAATAATGCATTCCCTTATAATTGATTTGAGATGTGCTAATGTAGGCTAATTTTATTATGGGTTACATTATGTTTAAATGAAGTATGCGTGTTTCGATATTGACAACACTTTAAATGTAAAACAGCTGTCTCATACTCCGTAAATCTCATGATTTATAACCACACTTATAACGGGACAGTATATTTATCTTTGCAGAGTATGCAGCCTTTTATCATTTATTCTACGACTATTGTCATAGATGAGTAAATGTTTATTGCTTCTATTTCCAAATTCACGGACCTGTCCTAGCTTCAGATTTTAAATTATATTAACTCATTAGGAAATTCAGAGATTTTAACCTTTCTCAGCTCTTTCCTTCTGAAAGACCCACATTTTACAAAGAAACTATTATTTTTGTCCATTAATTCAATGGATTAATTGAATTCAATTGTATCTGCTAAAATTATACTTTTGGTAGTAAGGTTAACATTAAGATTACCTTAATGTTCAATCTTTTCCTTTCCCATAATCTCAAGCATCTAACTTTTACTCAGGGGGACAACTCATGATTTTAAGTCTAAAATGCTCTTTCCTCTTTTGTCTCTCTGACCAGCTGTTACTCATCCCTTCAAGGCCTAGCAAAAATGTCAACATATGATGCAGCTTGCCTCAAAATCTTCAGGGATAATTAATTGTGTTCTCATCCAAATTTCAAAAGAACATTATATTTATCTCTAAGACCACTTCTGTCCACTTTAGAAACATTAATCACTTAATATTTATTTATGTGATAAAGCAATGAATTTTATAATTTACTGTCATTCCACTTTTCCCAGCTATTATCTCAGTAGAATCCAAAGCATGACAAAATCTAAATCAACTGCCTTAGTTCTCTATTGCTATGTAACAAATTACCACAAATTTAGTAGTTATAACAGCATCCATTCATTATCTCACTATTTCTGTAGGTCATAAGTTCAGGCACAGCTTAACTGAGCACTCTGTTCAGGGTTTCACCAGGCCCAAATTAAGGTGCCAGGGCAGTGATTCTTAACTGTAGCTCCTCTTTTACACTAACTGGTTGTTAGCAGAATTCACTTTCTTAAGGATGTCTGAATAAGGTCCCTGCCTTCTTGCTAGCTGATAGCCAGATAGTGCTCTTGGGTCCTAGCCGCCACTGCGTTTCCTTAATGTGTGGTCCTCACAGACAATTCATCATGGTTGTGTGCTTTTTCTAGGCCACCAAGATCATATCTCTGACATCTTCAGTCTCCAAATTTTATCTATCCTAGAATAATCTCCCCTTTGATTAACTTTAAAGACATTATTTGCATCTGCAAAATTCCTTTTGTAATACTACACAATCTTATCATGGCAGTGATATCCAATCATATCCACAGGTCTCTCCTCTTCAATGGGAGGGAATTACTCAAAGGTATAAGTCATTAGGGGTTGTGGAAGACAGAATAATGATCCCAAAAAATGTTCATGTCCTAATTCCCAAAACATTTATGTCACCTTAAAAGGGACTTTGCCAACATAATTAAGTTAGGGTTTTGAAATGGGAAGATTATCCTGGATCATCTGTTGTACCTGTTTTAATTACAAGGGTCCTTATAAGAGGGAGGCAGGAGAATAAGAGTCAGAGAATGGGATATGATGATGGAAGCAGAGGTAAAACAGAGCGATTTGAAGATGCTATGCTGCTGCCTTTGAAGAAAAAGCCATGAGCCAATGAATGCAGGAAGTCTCTAGAAGCTGAAAAAACCAAGGAGACAAATATTTCCCCAGAGCTTCTGAAAAGAATGTAGCCTTGCCAATAACCTAATGTTTTTACTTCTGATGACCGGGAATGTAAACTAATAAATTTGTTTTGTTTTAAGTCACAAATTTTGTGTTAATTTGTTAAGGCAGCAGCAGGAATCTAATACATGGGTCATACTAAAATTCTATCTACCATACCAAATATGACTTTATTTCTTCCTTTGGAAAACATTAGATTAATTTAAATGTTTATTCCCTGCTGAGTTAATAATTTTAAATATATAAATAGTAGAAATTCACAACAGAAGAAAACTTTAGTTCTCTGAGAATTTTGATATAGCACAATATCTTCAAATGCCATGACCTATTCTATTAATTATAAGTTATCACTTAATGTATATATATAGTAGCTTATTACATATGTTGTTTATATAGGTTTTATTTTTCTCCTCTAGTAGGTTTAAAAGTGATCTTGATGAACCCCATGTGGTACCTTGTCTCTAAAATAAACATCCTCAATATTGTATTTCCCTTTACATGCATGCCATTACCCTGTCAATAGGTAAAGTCTATTTCCTCTTCCCAAAAAGCTGGGATGGTCTTTTACTGATTTGACAAGGGGACTGTGGTGGACAAGATGCTGTTTGACTTCCAAATTTAGGTCATAAGATTTGTACCATCGACCTGAGTCTCCTGGAATGCTTGTACCTGAGACACTTTCTCCTGAATTCCAGCTGCCATGCTTCAAGAAGTCTAAGTTAAAAGGGAGAACACATGTAGGCATTCCAGTCAAATGTCCCAGTTGAGCTCCAAGTTAAAAACAAGAACCAACTTCCTGTTATGGAGTGATCATCTTGTATGCCCAGCCTAGTCAAGTTTTCAGTTAACGTTAGTTCTAATCAGTATCTCTCTGTAACCCCGAGAGACACCAATTAAGAACTGCCAACTCATATAAGCATGAGAGAATAGGTTGGTTGTTATACAGCAATGGACAACCAAAAAAGAAATTTATATGAGGAGTGGCGTATTGTAATGACCATTGTCTAAAACATTAGTCATTGCCTTTGGGATTGAGGGGGCTCAAAGGACACTGAGTGGTATTGAAGAGCCTGAAAAATCCTGTTAGTGTTGCCTAGAAGAACAGCGAAGAAGTTGTTATTATACACTAGAAAACTTATGACCAAAGTACTGGTTATTTTCAGGTTTTGGATCTATTCTTTGAGCTCTTGGATCCAAATTGAGTGTTCCTTTCATTTCTCCAGAGAGCACAAAGACATACTTTTAACTATTTATATATTCAGACTCTCCTTTATTCATTCAGATGTTGATTGACTGCAAAAGCAATTAAATTAAGTCATTTTGCATGGCTTCATTTCAATAGTTATTTTCATCAGTTCATATTAGTATATACACATAGATAAAAAACCAAAGGTTCAGTTCCAAACACTTAAGGAATATCAAATATCATCAATATTTATTTCCAAAATGTTTTTGAAAGTGAAGTAATAATGCAAACTAATAACAATTCTGGATTTAAAACAAAGATTCTCACATGAAATTAAATGTTGGTACCTTACCAAATATTTTTAAAAGAAGAGAAAATTAACTTTATTAGTAAATCCTAATTAAAGATAGACTTTTATAAGAAGTTTATTTTAAGAACCATATTCTAAGAACAGTATTTTATATAATAAGGCTAGTGATAGCAAAATATGTGATATAAAGTTTTCCCTTATTTTCCAATGCACGACTAATTTAGCATTTAGATCATTTCAATATGTCCTACACAGAGTAACTTTGGTGCTATGAAATATTACTCATGGAACTTCTTACTAGAAAACCAATTATTTTACTATTTTCTATCAATTTAAAATGACTCATGAATGAAATTATTTTACAGATGAGATGTGATATTGTTAACACCCTCTTCACATTAATCAGGGTGTTCTTTAATGATAGCCTCAGGAATGCTGCTGCTCTGCCTGTGTTACTGTAAACTTTGTTGGATTTTTCCAACAGTGGATAACTCTATTCTTTAAATAAAGAAACTATGTTAGGTATTTTTGTTTCTCCAAGGCATGGTAATAATGAAACTTTAGGATATCCCTAGAACGAGAAGCTGAGATGGGAAAATAGTTCTATGCTTTCCTCCTTAATGTATGTTATATTCTTTGGATGACACTATAGAAAGCAAAAGAGAATACTGTTAAAAACAATGCCAAGATGAGAGGTGGAAATCAGAACTCTCTGAAAAAAGAATGTATGGCAACCTCTATGATTCCACAACTTTTCTTATCTATTGTTATGAATGATAGTGACTTTGAGAAACCAGACATTAAACATTCTCAAAATATCATCATATCTAAGATGGAGGTAAGTATTAGTACAGGGAAGCGATAAAATGGGAGCATAAGGATAACTTTGGGTGGGGCTGCGTGGGCTTTAGTGGTGCTTGGGATGGAAGGATGGGTCAGATTGCCCAAGAAATTGGGGAGAAGGTGAGGGGAACATTTGATCATGGGAAATTGTCAGGTACGTGGTTGAAATTGTGGTGCAGAGAAAAGTCTTTAGAGAATGTAATATGGAAGCTTGCTTGTTTGGGATGCTTAAGGGGGCGGCATTTGACACATGGTGAGCTTCTGGGGAGTGTGAGTGCTCATTTTGTCACAATGGATTATATCATTGGGTGGAGACCCATACAATGAGAGTGAAGGTATACCCACATCCTGGGGAGGACTGATGTTCTCAAACAAAGGGAATTGTATCTCTTGAGAGAATTGGTGGCTCCCAATGGGTTAGGGCAGCCAAGTATGTCAAGCCCTCAAAATTTTTGCAAGTATCTCTGAAAATGGTTCCTCAGTGATGAAGATTGATTGTCATGGTGGACCCTGAGGGGAGGGGGAAAGAGGTGTTGAATACATGCAATCGAGGTAACTGGTGGGCAATGGAAGTGTTCCACAAGATCATGCCATGATGGATATAGGTCATGTTAAATTACACCAAATGTGTATAAAAGTCTATAGGCTAAAATGTAAACGATAATGTGAAACATAAGATAACTAAAAATTTAGAAAATTCTATAGTCTAAAATATAAACCATAATGTAAACCCAAAATGAACCATGTTTGAAAGCTATCATTTCAATATCTGTACATTAGCTGCAGCAAATGTAATAGGAACATGTAAAAGATCACTGTTGGGGAAGGAACAAAGGGTTTGATGTTGGATATGTGGGAGTACCATATATTGTATATGTGAATTACTGTGACTTAAAACTTATGTCAAAAGAAACTTAATAATCAGGGGGGGAAAAAGAAAGAAAGGAGGTAGACATTGAGGAAGAAATGGAAGAAATTGCCTTACCACTGCACATACAGGGCAACACCTGTAGCAGTGATGAAAGGCAAAATGTCAAAAACAAAGCTTTTTCATTTTTTCATTTCTTTGATACCCCAATTTATTTTTCCTTTATTTAATTTTTCTAATTTTCTATGTATTCTATATCTAACCTTTAAACCCATCACTATATTCCATCTTTCTATTAGTGGAACCTGGTAATATATTGGGCTTTCTTTTTGAAGAAGTTTAGGACTACAGAAAGGTTTAACTATGGTGGAGGAGGAGCACTTGTGTGAGGTGTCATTGGTGGGGGGCACACGGTTGGGAGGGAGTTCTCCAGGGCATGTATACAGGGAACATAGAAAGGTTTGGATATTTTCATAATGGTTTCAGTTGGAAATGACAGCTGAGAGAGTGCTGAATTCCTGACCAGAAGAGCTCTATCACATGCCCCAATGGAATAACAACAGTCCCCCAAGTGCAATGGCAAAGACCAATAAAGATGGCTGGTTCAACGATGAGCCCTTGGTACTGATGGCTCTGATTATGAGCCTGTGTGCCTATGAGCTAGGCCTATAGCTGTGGGATGCCTAAGAGTTACCTCCTGAGAGCCTCCAAGTTGCTCAAATGTCGCCACTCTCTAAGTCAAACTCAGCATGTAGATGCATTGCCTTCCCCCCATTGTGGGGCATGAATCCTGGGAATGAGCCTCCCTGGCACTGAGGGATTACTACCAAGCACCAGCTTTTGATGTCACTACAAAAAGACTATGAACAAAAAGGTCAACTCAGACCAGCAGACTATCTCAGCCTACATGTGATATATCAGGTGTTAAAAACTGCTTTTTGACTTTGGATAAAAAGGGAAAAATGGAAAGGACAAGCAAGTTTATATGGCTAAGAGTCTCCAAAGAAGAAACAGGAGGTCATCAGGGGTGATGCTTATGCATGCCTCAGCAGGGCACCAGAGACAGCCAAGGTAGATTGAAACCCAGGTGCTGGTTTTCCTGAGGGTTGCAACGACCCACAGGTTTTATGGCCAAGGTAGATGGCTCTGGAGTTCAGGGCCATGTTGCTTGGCCCTACTTTGGAGTTTGTGTTCCTGAGTGTGGTAGAGTTGGACTCAGATATAACCTTTCTACACATGCCTCTTCTGTTACTTTTACTGGACATGTGGTTGGCATTTGGGTTGGTGTATACTCAGGAGACCTGAATCTCTGAACTGTCCATGTGATAGCCAGGCCCTGGGCCTCAGCAGACTTGCAGCTCCTACCAGTTTCTTGGACTGGCCAGCTGACAGGGAGGTGAAGAGGTTCAACCACCACACCAGGGAGCCAAGAGTGCCTACAGCTGCAAGCAGGAGAATTGCATCCATCATCCATGTGGAATCTAAACCCCCTCTTGATATAGAGGGTGACTTGACATATCCATCCCAGGTCCACAAGATGGAAGAATAGAGTATGGATAAGAGTGGACTTACTGGTGTTCTGCTGGGGAACTATTGTGATTAGTAAGGGAACAAATTGTAGTAGTGATGTGGAGAGGGTGGCCACGGTGGCTGCTGATGGTCAGGAGAGGGAAGAAGAGATATGGTGTGGGGCATTTTCAGGATTTGGAGCTGTCCTAGGTAGTTCTGCAGGGATGGATGCTGGACATTGTGTGTCCTGTCATCGCCCACTGGTTGGACTGGGGGAGAGTATGGACTACAATGTGGACCACTGTCCATGTGCTGCAGTGGTTCTCCAGAATGTATTCGCCGGGTACAGTGGATGTGCCACAATGATGGAACAGACTGTTGATGTGGGAGGGGTGGCATAGGTGGGTGGGGGTTGTATGGGGACCTCATATTTTTGGAATGTAACATTTAAAAGAAAATAGAGAAGAAAAAAACAAAACAAACAAAAATGTCATCATATTTATCTCAACTGAGTTTTGAAGGTTATTTCCTTGGTAAATAGTTTAATTACAAAAACAAATATGCATGTGTGGTTATCTTTTATTTCTTTGTGACATTAAGTATGCTTTTGACAAGTGTATAAATGTACAATTTAAAATATTCCATACAAGTCAAGTCACTAAAAAAATCAAAACAAAAGCAAACTCCAAGGAAGGAAAGGGGAATCAGGATCCAGTGATCATTTAAAAGCAAACAAACAAAACACTTGGGAGTTGATAATGAGAAGATGGTGGGGTGGGAGCTCCAGGACTCAGTCTTTCCATCAACCAAATAATAAACAAGCAGAAGCTATTTGAAACTCCAGAGGCCAGAAGAACACTGTACAGCATCCAGGAAAAAGCAGAAAGAAGAGACTAATAAATTATGGTAAAGAACAGTAAAATACTTTCTCCATGCACTACTGGTGCCCACTCTCCACTCCCTAGCCCTTGACCAGCTTACTGGTGACAGGGACATAAAAGCCTCTTCTCCAAGACCAGGGATGGGCACAGTTGATAATTAATCATGGCTTTTGATTAGTGACTTTGGATCACTGGTGGCCCAGCTCTGAGGGAAGACATTATTTCAACCTGCCCAAGACAAGGACAACAGTGGCCATTGTTTCAACCCACCATGGACAAAGGCTGAAGCAGAGGAGACTAAAATGCTACACTCTCAGGGCTATAGTGGATAGTTATTTGAAAGGTTGTATTTGCTGGGCAAGTCAAGAAAGTTCAGCTTTGGGGACTAGTGAAAGAAGCTCTTGGTCACCTTCTTGATCCCTGCCCTTGAACATTTGGAGCTGCTCTACACCTCCTTTATGGGTCCCTGGCACTATTTTGGCTGGGAAACACTGACTTGGGAAAGTCCTCTCAGGTGTGTCCCTCTTTCCAGAATTTGCCTTCTAGGCAAAAGTAACTTGAGACAGCAGAAAGAATGTAAGAAACTATAGAGGCAGAAAATCTGGGACAAAGGGTAGCTGGCTTCAAAAACCTGGAGAGGGAGGTCTGTCTCCAGAGAAACAGAGGGGACAACCAAACTTCTATTCACAGGGGAATACCAAAACAACTAACAATCAAAAGCCCAGGACAAGACACAGGCTCAAAAAGACATTCACCTCAGGCTAATCTTCCTGATGGGAAGGCTGAAGATCAAGAAAATCCGCCTTATCACCAGCTGGTTACAAAATCAAGAAACAGAAAATCTCAGGGAATAAATCCCAGAATTTTAACCTTTTAAAATATTAAAATGTACAGTGTGCAATGAAAGAGTACAAGACAAAAAAGAAACAGAAAATAATGCCCCATCCAAAGGAAGATGATAAAAATCCAGAAGACACCAATGAAAATTACCACAATGTGGACATACCAAACAAAGCTTTTAAAAATTGATCTTAAAAATGCTTGAGGAGATGAAGGAAAATACAGAAGAAAAAAAGAATTATGAAAATTGAAAATAACCTAACGCACCTCTGGGACACTATCAAGCATACCAATATATTCATTACTGGAGTCCCGGAAGGAGAAGAAAGAGAAAGGGACAGAAGGAACATTCAAATAAATAATGAGAGAAAACATCCCAAAATTAACAAAACATGTGAATATACACATCCAAGAAGCCCAGAGAATATTAAACAGGATAAACATGAAGAAAAATATACCCATTCATATACTGATCCCACTACCAAGTACAAAGGACAAAGAGAGAGTTCTGAAGGCTGCAAGAGTATTAATAGCAAGACGTTTTGCAAAAGGGAGTCCCAATTAAACTGAGTGCTGATTTCACATCAGAAACTATGGAGGAAAGAAGACATTGGGTTGAAAACTTAAATTGCTGAATAAAAAGAACTGCCAACAAAGAATTGTATATTTGGTAGGACTTCATTTCAAATATGAGAGGTAGATTAAGACATTATCAAAAAACAAAAACTGAGGAAGGTCATCACCACTAGACCAGAACTACAAACAATGCTAAAGGAAGTTCTTCAGACTGAAAGGAAAGGACACTAGACAATGGCTTGAAGCAGCATGAAAAAATAAAGACCTACAATAAAGGTAACCATTTGGTACTTATAAATGGCAGTAGTGTATTGATTGACATGTAACTCTACTTCTTACTTCCTGTGGGTGCTAAAATGTAAATACATAAAAAGTAGTAATAAATACCCAATTTTAGACATACAATATACAGAGATATAATAGGAACAAGTACAAAAATAAGGTAGGAGGACAGAGAGGACAGAAGGGTAAATGAAAAGTACATATGTATGCTACCAAAGTTAAAGTTCATATCAAACCAAATATGATCATTATATATTAAGGATGTTACATTTTAATCCCATGATAATCAACAAGGAAAATATATGAAAAATATATCAAGATAAAAAAGAGAAGTCACACAATATGATAACAAAAAATCACATAAATATAAAAATAGGCATTAAACGGAAGAATTAAGGGACAAAAAAGGTATAAAACATACAGAGGCTAAATAGAAAAATGGCAGAAGTCCTACATTATCAGTAATGACTTAAATTTAAATGGATCCTGGCAATATATTGGGCTTAATTTTCAGAGAAGTTTTGGATCAAAAATGGCAAGGGAGGTATACTGGTGTGAGATGTTTTTGACAGGGGACACATGGTTGGCAGGGAGTTCTCCAGGGCATATATCCAGGGTACATAAACATGTTTGGATATTGTCATAGTGGTTACAGTTAAAAATGACAACTGAGGGAATGTTGAGTTCCTAGCCAGAGGAGCTCTATCACATTTCCTAATGAAACAGCAACAATCCCCCAAGTGCAATGGCAAAGACCAAAAAAGAAGGATGGTTCAACAATGAGCCCTTGATACTAATGACTATGCTTGTGAGCCTGTGCGCCTGAAATAAGAACAAGGCCTAGAGCTGCAGGGTGCCTAAGAGTTACCTCTTGAGAGCCTCCAAGTTGCTCAAATGTGGCCAGTCTCAAAGCCACACTCAGCATGTAAATGCATTGCCTTCCCCCCAATGTGGGACATGACTCCCAGGGATGAGCCTCCCTGGCACCAAGGGATTACTACCAAGTACAAGCTGATGATGTAACTAGAAAATGACCTTGAATAAAAGGGTAAACTCAGACCAGCAGAATATCTCAGCCTATATATAATATCAGGAGTTAAAAATGCTTTTTGACCTGAATAAAAGGGGGAAATGGAAAGGACAAATGAGTTTATATGACTATGAGTCTCCAAAAAAGTGCTGGGAGGTTATCAGAGGGGTCACCCTTATGCACATGTCAGCAGAGTCCCAGAGACAGATAAAGTAGATACAACCCCAGGTATTGGTTCTTCTGAGGGCTACAAAGACCCACACGTTCTATGGTCATGGCAGATTGAGTTCAGTGCCATGTCAGTTGGCCCTACTTTGGAGTTTGTGTTTCTTTGTGATGGAGCTGGACCCAGATGTGATCTTTGTTCACAAGCCTCTCTTGGTACTTTTACCAGACCTGTGATTGGCCCTGGCTTTAGTGTATACCCAGGGGATCTGAATCTCTGGACTGACCATATGATAGCCAGGCCCTGAGCTTCAAAAGACTAGCAACTCCCACACTCTGGTTTATTGGACTTACCCCACTCATCTAACATGGAGGTGAAGAAGGTCAACCACCATACCAGGGAGCCAAGAGTGCTTACAACTGAAAGCAGGAGAATTGCATCCAGCATCCATGTGGAATCTAAGCTCCCTCTTGATATAGATGTGGAGTGGACACAACCATTCCAGTGTCCACAGGATGGAGGAATAGAGTATGGATTAGAGTGGACTTACTGATATTCTATTCAAGAACATTGTGATTAGTAATCGAAGAAAATGCAGCATTGATTTGGAGAAAGTGGCCATGGTAGCTGCTGAGGGTAGGGAGTGGAAAGAAGAGATGTGATGTGGGGGCATTTTCAGGACTTGGAGTTGTCCTGGGTGGTGCTGCAGGGACAGTTACCAGACATTGTATGTCCTCCCATGGCCCACTGGGTGGACTGGGGGAGAGCGTAAATGATAATGAGGACCATTGACCATGTGATGCAGAAGTGCTGAGAGATGTATTCACCAAGCACAATGAATGTCCCATGATGATGGAGGAGGTTGTTGTTATGAGAGGAGTGGGGTGAAGGGGGTGAGGGCTATATGGGGACCTCATATTTTTTTAATGTAAAATAAAAAAAAAATAAAGGCAAAAAAATGTAAATGGATTAATCTCCCAGTTAGAAGTCAGAGATTGGAAGAATGGATTAAAAAAAGGTGACCCAACTATAACTGTCTTACAAGAGGCTCACCTTAAATTCAAATATACAAATACATTAAAAAGAGAAAGGATGGGTAAAAACATACCATGCAAATAATAATGTCAGATAACTACAGTAATGTCAGGTAAAATAGACTTTAAGTCAAAAACAGTTACCAGGGACAAAGACAGTCATTACATACTGATTAAAGGGACAATTCAACAAGAAGATGTAACATTTATAAAATAAAATGCAAGATTTGCTCACTGAAAATCAATAAAACACTATTGAGAGAAATTAAAGCTCTAAATAACTAGAGAAACAAGATTTTCATGTATTGGAAGACTTCAAATTTTAGACAGCAATTTTCCCAAAGTCAACCTAGAGATTTAATAAAATCAAAACAGGATTTTTTGAAGAATATGACAAGTTCATCATAAAATAAATATGGGAAGGCAAAAGACCAAAATCAAAGTTACCACAAAAGTTACTGAAAGGCAGTATGGTACTAGCCTAACAATAGAAATATGTATAAATGGAAAAGAATTGAGAGTTCAGTGTATGCCCTGATATTTATAGTCAATTGACTTCTGATAACAAGACAATTCTGGAGAGCAGACACTTATTTCAATAAATGGTTCTGAGATATCTAAATACCCCAAGCCACACACACATGCAAAAATGAATTTTGATGATTACCTCCCATAATATACAAAAATTAACGCAAAAAGGATCATGGGGCTAAATGAAAAAGGTAAAACCAAATTTCCCGATGAAAAGCTAGAATAATATTCTCATGATACTGGATTAGGCAGAGTTCTTAGACACAATGCCAAAAATTTGAGTCAGAAAAGAAAAACTTTGTTAAAGGGCATCTCATCAAAATTAGAAAATTTAGCATTTCAAAAGACACCATTAAAAATGAAAAGGTGAGTCACATTCAGGGAGAAAATATTTGTGAATTATTTATCTGATTAAGAACTTGTGTTCAGTTAAGATAAAGAGCCCCTACAACTCACCAATAATGATATACATAAACCAATTAAAATGGGTAAAGTATTTGAATAAATATTTCACTAGATAAGATATACAACTGACTAATAAGCTGTTCAACATAATTAGTCATTGGAGAAATGAAAATTTAAAACAACAATGTGATACCACATCATACCACTAGAAAGATTATAATGAAAAAGTAAAAAAAGTAGAAAGGAGAAATGGAATCCTTACATCTTGTCAGTAGGAATGTTACATGGTACAGATACTTTGTAGAATAGTTTGGCAATTTCTAAAAATCTGAAACATAAACCTCCCATGAGACCTAAGAATTTCACTCTTAGTTTATCCAAAGGGAATAAAGATATTTGTCTATGCAAAGGATTGTGTGCAAATGTTCATAGCAGAGTTATTCATAGTAGCCAAACACTGGAAACAATTAAAATGTCAATCATCTGTGGAATGGATAAACATCATGCAGCAAAATCTACACAATGGAATACTATTTTGGAATAAAAAAGAAAAAACTGCCTATAAAAGCTACCACATGGAAAAAATTCAAAAACTTTATATGCTAAATGAAAGAATCCCGATGCAAATGTCTTACCTACTGTATGATTCCATCTGTTCAGGAAAGGCAACTCTGGAGATAGAAAGCAGATTAGGTGCTGCCTGGGGCTGGGAGTGGGAGCAAAGTCTGATTGCAAATTAACATGAAAGAATTTTGGAAATGATGGAAATGTTCTAAAACTGGTTTGTGATGATGGTTGCAGAACTCTAAACATTTACTAAAATTATTGAATTGTGCACTTAAAATGCATACTTTTGTATTTTGTAAATTAAATTATGCCTCAATAAATCTGTTTAAATATACCAAATACCCATATTTTAATTTCAGCAATTTTGGTAAAAAGGCCAAACTCCCTTGTGTTAGTTTGAGAAGAAAACAGCTTTTAAAAAGATGTTTTTATTACCAAGGCATACTTTTTCCACAGAATAAATTTTATTTATAGAAAGGTTTTTTAATGCACAAATGGTACAACAAATATATAGGGGATTCCCATATACCCTATTCCCTCTCTCCCCCACATTTTCTGCTTTTAGTAACATCTTAAATTATTGTGGTACATTTGTTACAGTTGATGAAGAAGTATCAAAGCATTGCTACTAGCCAAGGTTATAGTTTACATTATTACACTTTTCACAGTACAATTTTACAGGATTTGACAAAATGTATAATGGATTGCATCCATCATTGGAATATCGTGCAGAACAATTCCAATGCCCTAAAAATCTCCTATGTTCTGCCTATTCTTCAATCCCCCTCCCCTCAGAACTTCTGGTGACTACTCCTTTATATCAATGTTACAAGTTCTTCCATTACAACAATAGTAAGTCTACTCGAGTCCATGGTTGCATTCTCCCCTTATGTTTGTTCATTCCTCAGTCTTGAGGATTTTTTTATGGTGATGCCCACTCTGCTTCAGATTGAGAGTGGGCTTACATCTTACAGAACAGATAGAAGGAACTGTTTTGCTTGCATTTGTAGAGCAAGTCCATTATCATCATCATTTTGTTAGTTGTCCTACATGAGTCTGATGAACTGAAGGGTAGGTGTTACCCAAAACTTTTGCTGAGATCCAGGATTCAATTGGCATATGAAGAGGCCGAAGATTTTGAGACACACACTCAATGGGAATAGTGTTAATTTTAGGTTCAAATAACAGGGATAACTTATAAATGAGTCCAATTCTTTTACATTGGGGAAATAGATTTTCATATATTTCAAGGTAAGGTACACCAGCAGGGTGCTTAATATCATAGAGTTGTTTGCCTTGCCTGCAGTATCTGTCCAGATGTCTCTAGAGCCCTTGGGAGCACCCATTTGGATTTTGTTTACTGTGGCAGTTAGTGAGATCTGAGATGTGCATAAGCCTAACCTCTGAAATGGACTCCCAACGCACATTGAAATCTCCTAGCCATAAAAATTCTTTTGTATTTAATATTTCCGCCTTTATGTCAAGGTCTTTTTTCAAATGCATCATTTGTTGGTGCTTGGTATTAATCCCTTGGTGCCAGAGAGTTTAATGCCCAGAAGTCATGTACCATGCTGGGGGAAAGGTAGTAAGTTTATTTGCTGAGCTTGGCTTAGAGAGAAGACACATTTGAGCAACAAGGAGTCTTTCAGGAAGTAACTCTTAGGCAATAGTTATTATTAGGCTAAGTTTCAATTTTACAAGAATAAGTACAAGGATTAATCATATAGGCTTGCCATATTGTTCTGTTTCCTTTTTATTAGGAATTGCCTATGTACTCCAGAGATTCTTACCACTCTATTTGAGAACATAGCAGGACTCCCATGATGGGAGTTTAATATTTTGTTGTTTATTGTGTGGGTCTCCACCTACTGAGATAACAGCCTAAGACAACATGAACACATTATATATCCCATAGAGGCATTCCCCACATGTACCCTTCCCCACACATCCCCTCATCACTGACATCCTGCACCAGTGATCCTCCCCTGCCACAATTGTATTCTCAACTATAGTCTGCATCCTCCCCAGAGTTCATCTTTTCCTTCCTCCAGCCTTTCCCCCAGCTCCATCCCATACCCCCAACCTGCTCGTACTCACACTCCAGAAACATCAACCCCACTCACAGTGCTGTACCCGTACTACCACTGCTCACCACCAAACTTCCACCCTCTACTTTATCATAGATTCTGCCCAAATTGAGCATCAGTTTATCATTTTCTACTCCCTTTCTCTCTCTCACAGTAACGTATTTTCCAGATTCTACCCCCATGAGCCTTCTCAATATCCTTAGTTCATATCAGTAAGATCAGGCAGTATTTGTCCTTTAGTGACTGGCTTACTTCACTCAACCTAAGGTCTTTCAGTTTCATTTGTTTTGTCACATGTGTTAATACTTCACATGTATTACAGCTGAGTAATACTCTATTGTACATACCAAAATTTGTTTATCCAGTCATCCATTGGTAGACACTTGGATTGCTTACAACTTTTGGCAATGCCACTATGAACACTTTTTGAACATATATTTATAATGGATATTGGTCCATAATTCATGTCCTGGCTTTCAATTCTTCTGAGTATATTCTTAATAGTATCATATGACAATTCTGTACTTAGCTTCCTGAGGAACTGTCAAACCATCCTCCACAGTGGCTGCACCATTCTACATTCCCACCAGCAGTGTTCCTATTCCTCCACATCCTCTCCGATGCTTGTTTCTGTTTGTTTGTTTTTAATAGCAGTCAGTATATCAGGTATAAGATGGTATCTCAGTGTAGTTTTGATTTGCATTTTCCTAAAGCTAGTAATGAGCTATTTTTGAATTTGGTGTTCCTTACTGCAACCATTCTTATAGTTAATAAATTATTATTATTTCTTGGGAGTATATATATCTTACATGCTAACAAATACAGGTACAATACAATTATTACTAAAGAAAAACAGAAATGTGGAATAAAGATTTCTTGGTTCCATTTGTTTCCTTCTGAATATTGTTGAGATTGCAGAGAAGGGAAATTGTTGATGAGGCTCAGAAAATCCAGTGGAAAATACAATTTCTCGGGTACTCTTTATTGTCATCATTCCCAACCATTTCTTTAAAATGTTAGTGGGGATCAAATTCCTAACGGAACTTTTAAAAATTTTAAGTCATCTTTATCTCTGAAGATTTTAGTAAGAACAACAAGCCCTGAAAGTTGCATATCATTTTTTTAAGAATTACAAACCCTAAATAATATACAGAAAATATTAAAAATTCAAGCATAAAATAAAATAAAATTTTAAGTAAACATACCAGAATTTTTTAGTGATTGCCTTAGATAAAAAATTAATGCATATGTAATAACCAGGTAATAATCTCATTTGTGGTTCTTAAACTGTTTGTATTATTGGGCCCCAGATAGATAAACTTGTGAACATAGATCTATGTACACAAAAATGTTCCACAAATTTGCACAGCCTCAAGGAACCTCTAAAATGCACTCATGGACCATGTCCAGGATATGAACCACTGATAAAATATGATTGGATGCTTGATTATTTTAACAAGTGGTACATAGCACTGAGCAAGAAAATAAGTATTAAAGGCAAATATTTTACTTTTTCTCTAAGCACATGCAGGTGGGAAAAATAGCCTTGGTTTATTTAATGTGCTTAATCTCAGTAAGAATTTATATAGAATTATACTCTCAGGCCTTGACAAAATCTCTAATTACAGTGATTTAAGTGTTTTGCCTTGACTTGTATAGAACTTTGGTTATTTTCAAAAATTAACAAACCTTCTGTCATGTAAAAAAGGGGGGGGCATTACTACAGGTCCTACAGAAATTAAAAGGATTTTAAGACAATACTAGGAACAACTGTACACCAACAAATTAGATAGCTTAGATGAAATATACCAATTCTTGCTCAAACTCTTCCAAAAAACTTGAGGAGGAAAGAACACTTCTTAATTCACTCTATGAGGCCAAAATCACCTTAATGCCAAGGGCATTTAAGGACCCTACAAGAAAAGAAAAGTACAGACCAATATCCATTATAAATATACATGCAAAAATTCTCAACAAAATAGTAGCAAACTGAATCCATTAGCACATTAAAAGAATTATATTCCATGATCAAGTGGGATTTATGCCAGTTATGCAAGGATGTTTCAATAAGAAAATTGGTTAATATAATACACCACATTAATAAAATGATGGGAAAACACCACACGATCATATCCATTGATACAAATATGGCATTGGACAAAATCTACCATCCTTTCTTCATAAAAATCACTCTAAAAACTAGGAATAGAAGGAAACTTCCTCAACATAATAAAAGGCATATATGAAAACCCACATCTAACATATTACTTAATGCTGAAACACTGAAAGCTTTCCTTTAAGATCAGGAACCAGCAAGGATGCCTGCTGTTACCACTGTTACTCAACATTGTACAGCGAGTTCTAAGCAAAACAATTAGACAAGAAAAGGAGATAAAAAAGGCTTCCAAATGGGAAAGGAGGAGTAAAACTTTCCTTATTTGCAGATGACAAGGTTCTCTATTTAGAAAATTAAAAAAAAAACAAACACAGCAAAGCTAGTAGAGCTAATAAATGAACTCAGCAAAGTGTGGGACAGAAGATCAACATACAAATTTTAGTAGTGTTTGTATACATTAGTCATGAACAATCTGAAGAGGAAATCAGAAAAAAATTCCATTTACAATAGTAAATAAATAAATCGATGTATAGGAATAAATCTAACCAAAGATATAAAGGACTTGTACAAGGAAAATTATAAACCATTGCTGAAAGAAATAAAAAAAGACCTAAATAAACAGAAGGATATACCCTGTTCATGGGCTGGAAGGCTAAGTATTGATAAGATAGGAATTCTACCCAAAATTATTACAGAATCAATACAATTCCAATCAAAATCCCAACAGGCTTCTTTGCATGAATGGAAAAGTCAATTATCATTTTCATATGGAATGGTAAGGGGCCTTGAACAGCCAAAACCATCATGAAAAAGAACAAAGCTGGAGGACTGTCAATTTAACATCACATGTTTTAAGCAATAATTGGTATATTAGGTGAGTTAAAGTTACATATTTATGTTTCATATATTAGATTTACAAGAATTATTTAATGCTTTAGAGATTTTGCCAATCAAAAAATTGAAATATTTAAAAGATAGATTCAATATACAACATTTGTACATTAATTAATTATTTGAAGTAATTAAAGTTCTAAAGAACCAAGACTAAGTTTTAAATGGAACCAACAACTTTATTCAACCACACTTTAGAACTGATTATTGGATTATGCTATATTTTTGAAGTAGAATAATAAGTATTTTGGCCAAACTTAAAGCTTAAGAATTGGGTTTTTATTTAGACTTCAAATACTGAACACTAATTTCTTGAACCAAATTTAGCTTCTAAAAAGTAATTTCTTCATGCAAAACACATGCTCCAGGACACACACACACAAAGAAAAAACAAACAAAACAAACAAGCAGAAAACATACCTCACAATTAACATTTCATTACAGATAAAGAAATAGAGGCCACCAAAGATGGAAAGAGTTACTCAAGACCACATATCTATTTATCGGCACAGTCATATCTAAAATTTTGATCTCAGGTACCCACGTCAGCGCTATAGGAGAACTGACTTATTTCATAGAGTTTAAGTAATAGGAACAGAAATTTTGATGAGCTACATTATTAATCAGAATAAATCCCCTAAGTGAGGTTACAGAGTGAGTATTTGAAATTATATAATATTACGTTGTTAAGCCTAATATTCTGGACAACCCCCACTGCCACCTCCACTTCTATGCATTGTATCTTTTCTTGGCTTATTTCAGAAAGAGTGACATTTTGGGTGAAAAACTATAGAAAGAAATTGTACTAAGGATATTTTTCAAAACCAGAAGCATCGCTTGAATGAATTATTTAATGTATTCTAAAACAATATAGAGGCACTTCATAAAAAATGGTCAAAATGACAGAAGCATTTCACCAGAAGGGAAGCAGAGCTGTCTACAAATGTTTGAAAACTGATTTCCAGAGGTCTCTACTGTTTCCTAGATCAGAGTTAAAGGAAAAGAGTTTAACCTTCAAGATGGATTTTTATAATGGATGCAGAGATGAAAAATATATCCTTTATAAGGGTGATTAAAATTTTAAATTGCTGTTGATAAAGATCATAACATTTCAATAACAGAGCTTTTGAAGGGAAAACAATCATCTGTTTTTGAAATTGGAGGTAAAACTCTCCTTGCCAGCCTACAGGTGACTTGGATGATATGTCATGTCAGAATGATCTCCCTTCTGTACAAAAAAAAAATGGGGTACACAGAAATTAAATGATCACCAATGCTTACAAAACTAACTGATGTGTGGGGAGACAAAGGAATGCCACAGGAAACAGAACATGTTACTTCATTGAATTTAAGTTGATGCTAATAAATAGGACAGACCTGAGATCATAAATATGCCAACTACCAGGAAAATTGTTTTGCTTCTGCACATTTATAACTTGAATTTTTCTTACTTTATTTATTAGGTTATTTCTAACAAACTACTAATATTTTCTGACAGAGAATGCATAGCCTCCCTAGAAAACCCATGAGTGTCTAGATGATTTTATGTATTTGAAAAACATGTGTTACCAATAAACAAGGATAATTGTGTCCATTCCCTTGTGTAGCTTTTTCATTTCAGCTGATATTATTTCGTATTTTCATTCCATGAACCATGTCATAATCTGAAAGACAGTGACTTCCCTTTGACCTGCCATCTATAAGATCTCATAGGACCTGTTTGGGGCTAACCTATTAATTATGCACAGAATGTTTATGCTCAATGAATTCCTTGAAAACTGTCATTCAGAGTACTGAATATCTTTGGGGATTTCAGGTAAAATTATATTACTCTTATCATGAAAACTTGTTCTTAACTAAGGAGAAACAGATGACTATAGCATCTTTCAGATGAGTAGTTTACCTATATACTCCATTACTAGAATTCTGATTACTTCTCTTTTTGGCAATTTATAAAAGCATCTAAAATATATCGAACCCTTACTAGGTATGAAATCTAATTTGTGAGTGATTATATACTAAAATCCAGGAAAATATATAAAATGATCAATTTGCAATATTTGAAAAATAACACTCCAGAAAGTATCTTTTGGCCCTAAGAACTTGTGTAGGTAATCACTATTCAAAGAACTGGAACTAAAACTATTTTTAATTACCCAGAAAGAAAAAATCAACCTGAAGAATGACTTTTATTCAGAGCTGCAAGAATTTTTACATCTCTCCTCTTTCCATCATAATGTTGCCAATTTAACAGTCCGTAACTTTTGAATGCAATGGTCTCAGTTTGCATATGCTGCAATCATACATATCAGAGATAGGCTGGTAAAAAATTATTCTGTGGATCACATTCTTTCTTCTAACTCTTACTACATTGCTTGTTACTAATAGCCTTGGTTTCTTACTTATTTTTTTCTAAATTATGCTCCTATCCTATTAAGAAGCAGTTGGGAACCTCATTACTAACAAAATAGACTATTATTCTAGTAGAACAAAGTCATACCCTTCAAAAATGCTTACTTTTGACTCTAAAATATGGTAAATAAATACTTCAGATATTCAGATCTTGTATTCAGCTTCATTATGTACTTGATGGCTATTTAAATCTGACCTATTTTCTTTAATGAAGCATAAAACTGATATCAAACTAGAGACCCACCATAAATTTTGCTTAACGCTCTTTTAGTTTCTCAATAAATATTTCTTTCTTTGAAGCATGATCTTCACTTTAGACCAAGACAAGAAATAAGCGGAAGCATACGTGTAAAATGAAGACTATTAAGGAAAACTGTTCAAGGAAGGAAGCAATAATAACTCAAGAAGATGCTAAACAGAGCAAGTTTATATTAGCTTGTTTATTATAAAGTCATCTAAAGTCTTTCCCTTCTGTGTGCAGTTCATTAGAGCACATGGGTAAGACTTCAACACTAAGAGTAAGAAAAGCCCCTTTTGTTGAGATGAATATCAACAAATTAGTCAAAGGACCTTGGGGGAGAGGGGATTATCATAGTTTCAAACCAACAAGTTATGAGTTGAGAAAAAAGATTTTCTGAAAAAATATTAATTGCAAATAAAATAACTTCAATTTTCATGCATGTGGACTCCTTTGCCTCCTGTCAGAATTTCATGTCTTCATTGTAACTGTTCTCTTTGATTATTGTGTATATACATTTTCTTCACAACAAAATTGCAAGTTCTTTGAGGAATGACGGAAACAAAGGCAAAATTTAATTTCTCCCAAAACTTAGTAAAAGGGATCTTAAGTAATATTTTTAAGTGAAAAAACATCCTGAATGTTAAGTAATAATATTATCGGTTTTGGGTACAGGTCAAGTATTAATAATAACTTGCAGCTGAGCCAGCTTCAAAAGGCCCAGAATAGTGGGAATTGGATTACGTGAACTTCTACTAGGACATTCTGTTTTTCCATGGTGGTATAACTACATTTTTTGAGAAAAACCCGAATTCTCAAAAATCACATTTAATAAAAATGCAATTATTTCAGTGGTGAAAGGAGAATAAGGGCCTAAAGTTATGTCATGATACTGTTAAAGGGAATTTTAATATCAGGATTTTGTGCTTTTATAACAAAAGCAAAATACCTCTAAGAAAATATAGTATTATACTAGGATAGTTTATTCAGGAAAGAATGATATATCCTTTCCTATTAATGCCAGGATAGCCCTGAGTACCTTTATCACCCCTTGTTCTATACAAAGCACAAAGAACTCAAACAAATGGCTGAGTTGTAAGAGCATTAGCATTTTTCATAAGACATGCTTTTATTTCTAGATTGCCATCCTGAAACCATGAATAGTAGCCTACATGATATATATTATCTTCATAAAAAATCGATTGCTTTATATACTGTTTATTTCTTAGAAATTCATTCTGTAGAACACATTCTTTTTTGACATGAAAGCATAAAAATTAAAATGTTAAAACTGATGGTGTTTACAAAGTTAACCTCCTTCCTCTTTTAAGGAAATAAACCAAAATTAGTCATCTCAATGTTAATCCTTGGCAAGAATTAAGATAAATGATTTCTAATTTATCTTAAGAATCATAATATTGGTCAGAAACAACAGGTATTGCCTGGATCTGATCTATCCATTCCTCCCTACCAAACTCCTCAAATTATCACATCATATTTTCTATATTTCCCATTACTTACATATATTTATCAGAACTGACTTTCTCTAGTTCCACATTTCAAGCAATATCACCACCCTGGTGGCAAATATAATAATGTAAAGGACAAGTAGGGAGGGCAGAAACAGCACAATGGCAAGTTGAAATCTCTAAAAGGTCTAGATGCTGATGCTATATGGACATTCTCTACTCATCCATGTGCATTCTATCATCATAGTTCAGAAATGCCTAGAAGTATTATTTCCCAAAGCTTACTTAATAGAAAAGCCAAATTTTCTCTGGCCTAGCAATTAAGTAAAACTACATTTGCACATAAACCTAATGCACTAATTGGCATGTTCATTCCCATCTCCAAATAGCATCTACACCTGTTTCTCAGTGTGTGAAACAAATAAGTACATTTGCCTAAACCTCATCTTAATTTAGAAGAAGACTCATAAAGTAATTTATTTTGGGGTAAAGTTCCAGATTATCAAGTCACTGATTTTCATTGAATATGTCAAATGTGTTTGATTTTTAAAATGATCTTCCGTGTAAACTGAGATCGCACTGCCTTCTAGACCAGGAAGGGAGGAAATGGAGAGTGGGTAGCAATGGGAAAAGGAGATAATATGTTGCATCAAGAGAGGACTTTCAAAACTGTGCCAAAGACTCTCTGAGAAAATGGTTGTGAATTTACTGCCTGAATGAGTCTGACCTCATTCATCCTCTTCCAATGAATGATAATTGTTCAGTACATGATGTTTGCTTTTTCTATGTTCCTATATTTGACACTTAAAGGAGACAAAAACATAGAAACTTCAAAGACCAACCTTTTACTACAGCAATTGCTTCTGAAATATATGTGAGTATAAAAAGAAAGCTCAGAAGACTTTTCTGCAAAATGTGTGGCAATTTATAAGGAAAGAGAAACATGACCTATTTCACTTATTCAGATAAATTATAAATCATTGATGCCATCTACACAACAAACTGAATTAAATAACATAAATTACATTTTAAAAGTCATTTAAAAGATCTATAGGTTAAAAAATAGCTATAGAAATTTACTCTTTAATTTGTAATGTCAGTGCGGTGATCCAATAAATGCTAATGCAATTATAGACAACTCAATGAGATTGGCACAAATATTTTTCCAGACACAACAGAAGTTTCATAAGTGTACTTATTAATACTATTAGAATTTGACCCTTGAATTTGGACTGTGCAATTTTGTTTCTATAATGGAAATTTGTAATACTTTTCCTTCAGATTTTATGCCAGTGTTGTTTCCTTCTATTGCTTTTTTTTTAACAAAATATCTGAAGTCTTCTATATCTAACAATAAAATACAAATGGGATATCATAACTTATTTCTGTTTGTTGAGTATCTAACAGATTCCCACAGGAATAGTACAAAATTGTTACTAATAATATCACCGTCTTGGTCTGGGTTCCCCCAATATGAAAGCCTGAGATAAAGGACTATGATACAGGTGGTTGATTTGAGAAGTGGTCTCAGGAAGCAGGAGTGAGGTAGTGGGGCTAGAAAGAGACAGGGAAGCAGGAAAATGAAGTATGCATTATTTAGCTACTTACCTTTGTGGACAGCTGGGTCTCAATCCCACAGGGGTCCTCTAAGAAAACATGTAGAAAATATCTCAGAACTGTTCCTCCAAAAGGGTGAAGACTAGGACCTTATTCCACTGGGTAAGGATTACCAAGACTGAGAGGAATTTCCATGGCTGCGGGGAAAGCTCTGTGCCAGAAAACAGACATAGAACGAGGTGCACTGTTGGACAGGGCACCCAGTACAGCTGGAGAGAGAGGTGTCTGAGGTATTTAATGCAGGGCTCAGAAGGCGCCTGCTGCAACAATTAAACTTCTTACACCTTCTTTATGTGGATTCAAGCAGCAGTGTGGAGCAGTGTGGAATTTGGGATAAAGGATCTTATGAACTTTGAAATTAGATCTCCTTAATTTCATCCATCAATCTTTCTAGGGGATGATAGTCTCTGCCTTCTTATGTATGGTCAGGATTAAATGAATTAAGGTATGAGAAGCATCTGACACATTCCAAGTGCCCATGAATGATAATTATTGGTGTCTTTGCCCCACCTACAATGATGACATCTTACATATTTGGTATGATTTTATTCACTGGTGATATTATGGGGTTTTTCTGTTGCCATGAAATTTGCTTTGCTCAGCTTGCTCATTTTATGTGTGGAGATGCAGGTTACTGCTCTGATAGAGGGAGTGCACTCTACCACAACTTGTTTGCTACCAAACTATATTGGGTTTTTAAGGCTCAGTGTAAGTGTTAACTTCCTCAGGAAAGATTTCATTAATTCCCTTAAGTAGGTTAAATACCTTGAAAGAGAAAGATTACCAAATCACCCAGTAAGCCCTCTTTTATGACACTTAAGACAGTTGTTACTAATTATATATATATACTTGTGCCATACTGTAAGCTCTGTGATAGAGGGAATTGTCCATTTTGTTTTCCAGGGCTCTCAGTTAATATTTCTTGAATTGCATTAATATATCTTAATCATATAGAAAACAAATTTAAATAAAGTGTTCAGTCCTAAGCCTTATCTGAAGGAAGGGATCATGTGAAACCTTGGCTACTAGGAATATTTACAATAGTATACATCTGGGAAATAGTTTTCAAGTTTTGTTGCCAAAAATAGTTCTGGGTGAAAGTTTTGTTTCTACTCTAGAGCACACATTGGAAATTAAGACTGAGTTGATCTTTACTGTTTTTTCACAAACAATTGTCTATCTCACCCCAAAGAGACCACCCTACACTATGAGAGGGAGAAAAAGTGGTCAAAAATCGCAGTGAGCTCAAATTCCGAATAATCAGTCAAGGCATGCTAAATGGGAATTTCTGCCCTCAATTATCTGGAATACTCTTTTTCCTCAAAACTTACTAGAGCACATCACATAACTTGTCCCAACTACCCCACCCCCAGGCTCCCAGTTCTTCAACTATTCCACTAGCTTTTCCTGTTTAAATGATGGAATGGATGTAGGATGGAGATTCCTTTGTTCAGGGGTCCATTTAAAATATATATATGAGGCAGACTTGGCCCAGTGGTTAGGGCATCTGTCTACCACACGGGAGGTCCACGGTTCAAGCCCCGGGCCTCCTTGACCCGTGTGGAGCTGGCCCATGAGCAGTGCTGATGCGCGCAAGGAGTGCCGTGCCACGCGGGGGTGTCCCCTGCATAGGGGACCCCCATGCGCAAGGAGTGCGCCCTGTGAGGAGAGTAGCCCAGCACAAAAGAAAGTGCAGCCTGCCCAGGAATGGTGTCACACATAGGGAGAGCTAACACAAGATGACGCAATGAAAAGAAACACAGATTCCCGTGCCTCTGACAACAGAAGTGGACGAAGGAGATGCAGCAAATAGACACAGAGAACAGACAATTTGGGGGGGGGGGGGGGAGGGAAGGGGGAGGGAAGAGGGAGAGAAATAAATAAAAATAAATCTTTAAAAAAATAAAATAAAATATATATAATCAGACTTAAATCTAAATTTACTGAGGGTTCTTTGAAGTCTGGCATCTCTTCCATCTATAAAAGAATACAAAAAAGTAAACTATAATGCTTTCCTCTCTCTATATCCCTCTTCCCTCATCTTTCCAACTACCTCACTAACTTTCATTCAGCCTAGTTATATATTTTTTTCTGTATTATGATTGGGTTTCCAGTCCTACCATGGGTTCATCTCTTCATTCACTTCTAGATATTTAACAAATGCTAGTATGATTTGATTCAGTTTTCAGCCTGGGACACTTTCTGAATTGCATCCTACCAGCTGCTACTGCTCTAGGTCCTTCTCCACCTGGACTTGAGCAAACATCTCTGCTGACATGGGGCATATCATTTATGTATTCTCTTCACCCTCAGATAATGATAATCTTGGCTGCCTTAGAGAAAATCTTCATATTTTGTTTTATTTTAATCACCCAGTTTCCAATTCATTGAAAATTAATCCAATTGGAGAAATTATTGGTAGAATACTCTGTGTCAGGATCCAACCCTGTAAAAACCAGGCATTTGACTTTCCACTTGTCTGACTTGATGTAAAGTCATCCAAAGGCAAATGGATGTGGAATTATTGTGACTGGCATGCCAGCACTACTGATACTCTCCCAATTATGCTCATTCAACTAGCTTCACTCCTTGCTCATATGACTCCTTTACTATGTTCATCACTTAGAATTATAAGGGTATTGAAAGAAACCATCCTTCTGGGTTTCCAATAAATACTTTATTCATTAAACTTTGAGACTATTATTTTGCCCCATGGATTAGCAAGCAACAAGTATTTTGCACAAAATTAATGTTCAATAAATATTTGTCTAATTAAATCAAATATTTTCTAAATTATCTGCTTCAGACAAGAACAAAGTACAATACATGGTGGTATTACTTGGCATTTGATTTGGAACCAGTCTTTCTGTAACCTGTAAACTTTTATGTGGGCTATAATCAGTTCTATTTTGGAACTCAGACAGTCAGGAGGGTGGAGATCACTTTGAAATCAACCAACTTTTCACACAGCTGTTATACCATCATGTGTAATAGTTCAGATATGGAGAGTAGTCAGTTGGAAAACATAGACTCAGCCAAATGATGTATTGAGAATGCACATAGTTCTCAAACAGAGTTAGCAGTAAAATTTTTCAGATTTGCAAATTGTTTCGATCTTATCACAGTGCTTGAAAGTGCCTACAGTGGTTGGCAAAATGACCGCTGTGGTTTCAGATCATTAGGCTCCATAGGGGAACTACTCTAGTATAAACAAAGCAGCTTCTCAGAATAATTCTTTTTAAAGTAGCACTTGAAGATCCTATGAAGTATTAGCTGACATTCTAAAGGGAAAGAAATGTTGAATATACTAATGAAACATGTCTCAGTATTAGGTATGAATGACTGTTAGGGTGCTTTGTGATATGAAGATGGTTCCTGCTTATACATTAACACAACACAAGGTGATAACCCATGCACAGCACTCCTTACAGTCAGGGTCCCTATTGTTAAGATTTTATCCCAGAACCATATGTCACATTAGGATTTGCTATATCCAGAGATTCCTCTAAAAGGAAAAAAGTTAAATGGTTCTGTAGACAAAAACTTTTGTGGAATACTGGCCTCTGTATTCAAACTTTGGTGAATCAAAACACATATTAAAGGCTATGAAAAATCCTCCAGTTAAAAAAAAAGTAACTTAGTAACTGAGATAAAGTTTGTTTCTTTTCACTGAACCTTCTCTATGCCCATAGTTTTCTTGAATACCTTGGGTTATACTGCTCTGGAATAAAATCCACAAATGAAGAAGATATGCTGAACATGTCAAGTTATTTTCCTGTTTTCACAGACATGAGAAATGCTCAAAGGTCTTTTAGGTACAGTCATGCCTTTTTTTTTAATGCTCCAGGATTTTCAAACAGCTCATGTAATTGAGTTATGGACTCTTCTCTAATTGTAAATTCTGTGGCTACTAAATGCTACTTTCTTGCTGAATGTAGAACACCAAGGATTCTCTGCCATGGGTTTTCCTATTAATGATCTCAGACTGACAACTCTTTCTGTTGGAAGTTGTCCCTTAAGAAAAGAACAACATGTACCTCTATGTCTCAGAAAAAAAATTTATTATTGGCTTTAGTCAATATATTCAATAAGTTTTACTTATTATTTTAATGAATAGTTATCATATGACTACTATATTCCTGTCAGTACACTATACACTCAGAATACAATGATGACTATGATGTGAAACCTGACCTAAAAGAGTAGTGTAAAGAGTAGAGAAGAAAATTAAACAACTAAGTACAATGTCATCAGGATTATGGCACTTTATAAGCCATTGGAAAAATTCTATGATAAATAATATGATATTATTAATTCTTTTCAGAGGGACTTAGTAATGATCTAAAAGCTTGATTATAATTGATAAATGAAAGATTATATATTCTCTAGGTCAAAGTTTCATTCATTTTAACAAATACTCATTTAAAAATATTTATTGAACATCTACTTTATGCCAGGTACTTTTATAGACACAATGAATAAGATAGACAAAACACATTCCTCATAGAGTTTAATTTTTAGAGGTAGATATAGAAAACCAAGGAGAAAAGATATAAATAATAACACAAGAAAATCACTTTATAGTTTAGAAAATTATAATTGCTAATAAATCAAATAAGGTAAGGAAAAGTAATCTGAAGAATACTAGGCAGCAATTGGGGTTGAAATTATAGCTAAACTGTCCAGGGACAGCCTCACTGTGATGACATTTGAAAGAGGCCTGAAGATACAGAACGATCCCTATGAACATCTGGACAAGATCACACCTGGCAGAAAAAACAGAGGGGACAAAGACTGTAAGGTGAACAAGTGGTGGCATGTGTGCAGAAGAGTGAAGTGGCCAGTGTGGCTGCAACATCAGTGCTGCAAGAAAGTAGGAAAGGAACATAAGGAAATGAGAAAGAAAAAAATAAAGTAACTAGAGATTTAAAAAAAAAAAAAAAAGATAGTTTAGTCAGTACCATATTGAAAGTAGAGGAAAAGGGAGTAAGAAGAGAATAACAGAGATTAGTTAGGAAGTTATTAAAATAGTACAAATGAGAGTCATTGGTGGATAAGATACAAGATGGCAAGAAGTATTTTGATTCTGAATCTATTAAAAGGGATTTATTTATGGATATGAAGATTGAAGGAAAGGGATAAATAAAAATTACTCCAAATTTTTTAGACTGAGCTAGGCAAGATGAAGTTGTCATCAACAGAGTGATAGAAGACGGAAACTGGAACAGATTTCTTAGAAGAGGAAATTTTCCTGGAAGCTCTAAGATCCTTTATTTGCATTGTCCCCATCCAAACACCAGGGGAGGCACTAACAATATGCTCATATTCACATTTGTGTTGGTTTGAGTCTTTTGTGTACCCCAGAAAATTATGTTCTTAAAATTGAATCTATTGTGAACCTTTGATTAGATTGCATAGGTTAAGGGGCAATTGATTAGATTGCTCTAGTAGGCCATAGCCCAGGGTAGGTCTTAATCCTCTTACTGGAATCCTTTATATAGAAAGAAATAAAAACCTCTGATGCAACAAATACTGCAGATAAAGAGAAGAACCCAGAAACTGAGAGAGAAGGCCCCAGGAGCCATATGCCTGACAACCCACAGCTGAGTTTGGGGAGAAAGTGAGCCTAGAAGAGAAGGCAAACACTGGCAGAGCCACCATTGTGCTTTGCCACATGGCATTTGTCCAGGTTCACCAGCAGATGACCTTCAGGGCCTTGCCTGATACCTTGATTTGAACATTTTTTCCCAACCTTGGAACTGTAAGCCTTTAACCTAATAAATGCCACTGTAAAAGCCAACTCATATCTGGTATATTGCATTGGCAACCTTTAGCAAACTAAAGCATATTTCTATAAACTTCTCTAAAGTAAGATATTTTAACTAAAATCTGCTAATACTTCTATCTCTCTTTACTTTGGCTTCCCCTTCTATTATTCTCCTATTTGGTGTTGAAGTGGCTGCAGGTAATTTTAGGATTCAGTTTACAATAATTCAAATTAAGGATATGACTATGTTAAATTTAATGGTATATTTGTATCACTCCACATACAGTAAAACTAAAGCTAGCCACTCTAGGTAGGAATAGCTTACAGGAATACTCCACTATCCACGTGGTAACTCATCTGGCATCATGATACGAAGGTGCAGGTCCAGGGGTCACAAGACAGGGTCAGGGGTCGTGTCTTGTATGGCACACAAGACTAGAAATATGGGTGTGGAGGCCCAAGAAACAAGGGTTGAAATATACAAAGCCAGAAGCTACTCTGTGGAAAATTCTTCTAACAATCATGTATTGATTATTAGTAGAAGATTTTATTCTTCTTTCCCCGTAGTCAAAACAGAAATTCTGTTCTGTCTTGTATGGACTCGGTGACACAGTTTACACAATTATGATCACAACAAAAATTTTTATGAGAATCATAAAAAAAAAAACTATTGTAATTTCTATATTTGAAAAAGTGCTACAAAGATAGAATATCTTTGATGAGTGAGGTCACTCATACTATGTGTTCCAATATATCAGATGATATCTTAGTATATCTGTTTTATCTTGTTCTGATGAAGCCTGGAATTTCCTTGAAATGGTTTACAAAATGCCACCTTGGAAGTAAAATGGCCTGAAAAATATGGGCTCCAATAATAAATCTCATATGCGCATTCATCAATAAATTAGTGTGTATAGCATTGTATAGAACTGGATATTTTTATAATCCAATACAGGAAAAGACATGAAATCATAATAACACATTGGAAATAAATTTAAATATATTTCTCATTTGACTCAAAATAATGATAATGACAAAAACGCAAAATTCCTAACATGCAACTACAATAAACATAAGAATAACAAACTGATTAATGATCCTGGGCAATTCAAATATTATTTAAGATTAGAAAGTACACGAGAAAACATTCAATGCCCTGAAATCATATGACTCAGGCAAGAAAATACTTGATAATGGCTTTACTCAATTTTAAAATGATTCTAAAATTTTATATGACATTTATGATAACAAGGTATGAACCTATTAAAATGTTTATAAAATTGAATCAGTGATGCTAGAGGAACAACCAGGTTAACTTCTATCTAGTAAAATTAGTATCATAAAATTATTGGAATATTATGAGATAAAAAAGTTAGCCACTAGAATTATAGGAAAAATTATTATAGCAATTTCTCAGGCAGTTCATTAATAAAATAGTATGCTAATTTTGTGGATTTTGAGATTTTAAGGTATTTGTCAGTTTTTTCAATTTATAATTTGATAATATTTCTTTTCTCATCTATGTATCATGAGAATGACAGAAAACACCTAGATTGCTTTTAGCAGACTATTAACAAAAATATAGATGTTAATGACTCAGCTAATGAAGATTCAGAAGGAAATTAGGAACATGATAAAGAAAATCAAAATTGCCTT
Source organism: Dasypus novemcinctus (assembly GCF_030445035.2). Classification (NCBI taxonomy): domain Eukaryota; kingdom Metazoa; phylum Chordata; class Mammalia; order Cingulata; family Dasypodidae; genus Dasypus; species Dasypus novemcinctus. The sequence goes on from NC_080675.1 coordinate 74,419,790, forward strand.
AGAGAATGTCTAAATAATTCTGAACAGACTGTTAGTAGAAATATGGACATTTAAAGGCACACTGTCAGTGAGGGCTCAGAAGTATTTCAAAAGTTCTCAGGACTGATGATTCCTTTTTCCCTTTCATTTTTGATCTCACTAAACCAAAATATCCCAAAACGTTACCCAATGTCTGCCCACCACTGTATTACAGGAACAGATAATTTGTTTCTATAGATAGAGCAGAATTGTGCCAGGGATGGATTATACCCAGAGCCTCACCTGTACTTAATTTAAATGATCTAGATAATGAGACTTTGGATTTTTAAGCTAATGATATTTAGATGAGATATGGGACTTTTGAGTTGATGCTATAATGGGTTGAAACTTTTGGAAACATTGGGAAATTGAATGTACTTTGCAAGTAGAATGAATGTGACTCTTTTGGGGCCAGAGTGAGGACTGTAGCAGGCAAAATTATGTCCCCTTCCCAAAACTGCCCATGCCCTAATACCTGTAGCTTTTGAATATGTTACCATATATGGCAAAGGAGACTTTATAGATCTGATTAAGGATCATAAAATGGGGGGATCCTCCTGGATTATTAATATGTCTAATCATATGAGGCTTAAAAGCGGAGAACCTTTCCTAGCTGTGGTCAGAGAGAGAGATGTGATAATGGAAGAAGGCTGAGAAAGAAGATATATAACAAGGACTTGACCTGCCATTACTTGGTTTGAAGATGGAGGAAGGGGGTCAAGAGACAAATAGTTGTGTGGCCTGTAGAATCTGGGAATAGCCCTCAACTTTTAGCAGGAAGAAAATAGTGTCCTCAGTTTTACAATCAAAAGGAACTGAATTTTGCCAACCACTCAAATGAGCAAGGAAACAGATCTTCCCCCAGAGCCTACAGAAAGAAAGCATCCCTGTCAACAACTTTATTTTAGCCAAGTGAGACCTGTGTCAGACTTCTTATGCACAGTTCTGTAATACAATAAATCTGTATTTAGTTTTGTAGTTGTTATGGCAGTAACAGGAAACCAATAGTATTGAAAACTGTGTGCCTAAAGAAGACAAACTAGACGGTGAGTATAGATAGGAAGTTCAAGAATTGAGTCCTTGAAGAAAGGGAGAAAGAACACTCAAGGAATAGTCAAGAATATGATCAAGGGCACAAAGGCAATCAAGTATGAAAAGGTTATAAAATAATGAGATAGTCAGTGTGACTATAGCACAGAGTATTTAAGCAGAAATGGCAGACAAGTTGATGAGGCTGCCGAAAACGCTGGAGACAGATAATGCAAAGCTTTTCATCTAATGGCATTCTTCCTTCTGTGCAATAGGAACCTACTCTAGTTACACTGAGTAAAAACTGGCATTTTAGAAACTGAAGCAGCTCTGAAAGGCCTAAAAGCAAGAACTACTTATCCTGAACAATGCTTCCACCCCACTTAGCATCAGTGCAGTTGAGTCCACAAATGGATAGATTTTAAACATCCCTTTGATTTTGTCTCACTTATGCTGAATGATTCATGGAAAAATTAGAGTTACTATTCTCAAACTTTAATAATACAAGAATAATCAGGTGTGCTTGGGAAAATACAGAATTTCTGTGTCTGCACTCTCAGAAATTCTGTCACAGAAGCGGAATTTTAACAGGCATTCCCAGCTAATTCTGACACATTGAAACTCTCAAGAACTTGGAAAATAAAGGAAAGAGTACATGGAAAGTAGAATAAGCTAGCTGACAACATCATTGATATTAATTAGATATAAATAATATTACTTCAAATTAGATGCTGCAGGAGATGAAAAAAGGAATAATAATTTGAGAGCTGATTTCAAAATTGGTTATATTAGGAAATACATGTACAGGATTATCACCCAACCCTAAAAAAAAGGAACTAAGTGTGTGTGTGTGCATGCATGTATACACACACACATACACACATATATATAATTCCTTCCACATTGGAGAAACACTTCCAAAATAGCAAAGTAAGGATCTCCAAAATGCACTCCATAAAGCAATAGGAACACTGGCTGGAAAAATTGTAAAAAACAATATTTTCAGAATTCTAGAAATTAAATGAACATTTGCACTATTCAGAGACTGTTTATTTTTTTTTTTTTAAAGATTTATTTTTATTTATTTAATTCCCCTCCCCTCCCCCGGTTGTCTATTTTCTGTGTCTTTTTGCTGTGTCTTGTTTCTTTGTCCGCTTCTGTTGTCGTCAGCGGCACGGGAAGTGTGGGCGGCGCCATTCCTCGGCAGGCTGCTCCCTCCTTCGTGCTGGGCGGCTCTCCTCATGGGCGCACTCCTTGCACGTGGGGCTCCCCTACGCGGGGGACACCCCTGTGTAGCACGTCACTCCTTGCGCGCATCAGCACTGCGCACGGGCCAGCTCCACATGGGTCAAGGAGGCCCGGGGCTTGAACCGTGGACCTCCCATGTGGTAGACGGACGCCCTAACCACTGGGCCAAAGTCCGTTTCCCTGTTTATTTTTAAAAAAGGCTGAATCTTGACAAAAGAGTTGCATTTTCTAGTGGCATTTTCACTAGATATCTATTTCTATCCCCATTTCCTAAGCTCTGCATCAGCTTGACATACATTTTAAGTGGCAGATCAGGCTTAAGTGGATCAGAAAACCCTATCCTCAGATAATTGTCATTATTTCACCAGTGTAATAGCATCCTGCAAAGGGAGGTGGGACAAAATTTAAAAAAAGAAATTTTAGAGAAATGAACTCTCCATAGAAATTTTTTTAAAAGATTCAAAACATTCCTGAGGATCTTGAAGGACACACAAATCTGTGTGCATGCCCAGAAAATAACTGAGACAGTTTTAATTTCTTATCTCTGGCTACCCTTGAGACTCTGCACAAGCAAGAAGAGAAAGCTAAGAAAGAGTTGTAAACTTGCAGAGTGTTGAAGATATGCCTCATTTTAAAATTGTCTCTGTCCAATGACTATCTAACCATTAAATTAACCAGCAGAGATTTTAGTGTCAGCACACAGATAAAATAAATACTTTATTTTAGTAAAGATTAGTCCAAAAAAGTCACTAAAGAAATAAACATCAACTATGACAAACAGCAAAAACAAACCCTAGGAAAAAGGAATATACAATTTCCAAGTTTCCCTCTTATATAACTTAATATATCCAATTTTCAAAGAAACTTACAAGACATACAAAGAATCAAGAAGGTCTGTTTTATGCAAAGGGGAAAATCTGATGACATAAAATAAAATGGAATTTTATTTTAAAAATTTAAACAACAGTAACAACAATAAAAAGACAATTTCCTCAGATTAAAAAAAAAAAACAAATAAAAAAAAATAACTCTTGGATCCAAGAAGAAATACAGTTGTCAAATGAAAAATTACTTGAAAATAAAAATAAGAAAAATAGAGTGTATCAAAATTTATGAAATATAATAAAAGCTATTATTAGAGGAAATGGATAACATAAAATATTTTTATCAATATAAATGGAACAGATTATTAAATTTCTCATGAATAGCTAGAAAATGAAAAATAGTCTAAATAAAAAAGAAAGTTAATTATAGAAAAGGCAGAAGTGAATCATTTAGGAAACGAAAGTAATGGGTAATAAATTTTAAAATGTTTGGAAAAAAAATAGGCAAAATTGACAAAATATTAGCCAAACTAATAAAAAATAGAGTAATTACAAATATTCAATATTTTAAATGATGAAGAAGCAGTACCATCAAAACAGAGCAGTTTTTAAAATATGTAAGTAAGTATTTTATGTAATTTTGTTTAGGAAAATTTGAAAACTTGGAAGAAATTTATACTCTTTAAGAAAACTACCTACCACAATTTATTTCAGTGGAGAAAAAGTGTCTAAACTGAACAATGATAATAGAAAAGAGAGAAGGCAATTAGAGTTCCCTCAGGCAAAAGTCATTTCTAGACTATATTTCCTCTTGGAATTTATAGAAATTTATTACTTTCTATTTTAGAACAAATGAAATATTGAAATTTCTTTATATGAAATTAATATAGCAATTTTCTCAAAACATGGCAAATATTGTACCAACAAAGAAAACTATGGAAACATTTATGAATAAAAAGACAAAAATATTAAAGAATATATAAGCAAAGATAATTCAACATCACATAAAAAAATTTTATCATTAAGTGGAGTTCATTTCAGAAATTCAAGACTGATTCAATATGAGGAAGCCCTTTGATAAAATCTCTTCATAAAAGTAGAGTTAAAAAGAAAAATCACATGTATTCTCTACATAGATGCAGAAAAGACACTGGAAAAATTCAACATAAGTGCATGTTTAAAACTCTCAATATAATGATGGGACTTAATAAAGAAAATCCAAATTCTCTTCTCTGAAGGCAGGAAAAAGAAAGGCTGCCCAATATCTCCACATTGTGTTAAAGGGCTCCATCAGTGCAATTAGACAAAGGAAAGGAGGAGAGGCACAACAGTTGGAAAGGATAAAGTAAAAGAGTATAGTGCAACAATAAGATACTTCAGTCTTACAGTAGTATACTTTCATTTCTCCCCTCTCAGCTAAAGAATCGATGAAAATTTTACAAAAAAAAATAGTTGGCAAATTTAACAAATGACAAGGAATGGAAATAAAGGAATTTCGAAAAAATCTTACCTACAAAGATGTTAAAAGATATGATAGAAGACTCCATTTACAATAGAAAAATAAGTAAATGAACAAATCAATGAAGAAGTAAAATTGGTCGGTATAAGCTTAAAAAGAAATTAAAGTTTCCCATCTTCTAAGACAGGAAGACAACATCATAAATATACCAATCTTTCCTAAGTTAATTATAAATTTATTGCAACTCCTGCTTCATTGGGAAGAACAAACAAGCTAGAATAGAAAACCTTTGCAAAAGTAAAGCAATGTTGATGGGCTAGTATCATCAAACGTTAAACACACAAAGCTTTTATGATTTAAGTGTTAAACATACATAAAGTTTTTATGATATAAACCATGTGGTATTGGTTCATGAATACCAGACAGCACCATCGGATAGAATATAAAATCTCCCAAAATAGAAATTGTAAATGGAAATTTAATATATGGTAAATGTGGCTTCTCAATTTATTAAGTAAAGACTGATTTTTAAAATAAATAGTTTTAGGATAACTGATATCTTGGAAAAAGAAAAAAGTATTCTCAAATCCTACCCCAGCATAAATTCCAAATATTCAGAGATTAAACCTTAATTAAACTATCATAAAAGTACTGAAAGAAAACATGGATATATTTCTTTATTATCTAGAATTGGGAAAATTTACTTAACATATTTTTTCTTCCCCTCCCTCTCCCCTGCCCTGCTGTTTTTGCTGTGTCCATTCATTGTGTGATCTTCTGTAACTATTCCTCTTTTTGTCTTCTCATCTTTCTCCTCTAGGATTCACTGGGTTACGATCCTGGGGACCTCTGATGTGGAGAGAGGATCCCTGTCAATTGCACCACCTCAGTTCCTGGTTTCTGCTGCATTTCATCTTGACTCTCCCCTGGTTTCTGCTGCATTTCATCTTGACTCTTCCCTTCATCTCTCTTTTGTTGCCTCATCATCTTGCTGCTTGACTCACTTGCGTGGGCACTGACTCACTGCACAGACACTTGGCTTGCTATGCGGACACTAGGCTTGCCACGTGGGCACTGGCTCACTGCATGGGCACTGGCTCACCATGAGGCATTTGCGTGGGCATTTGGCTCACCACACAGGCACTCAACTTACTACCTGGGCATGCATGTGGGCACTCTGCTCACTGCACAGGCACTTGGCTCACCACAGGGTACTTGGCTTGCCATGTGGGCACTCGAGTGGGCACTTGGCTCACCAAGTGGGCACTTGGCTCACCAGAAGGGTGCCCACATGGGCACTTGGATCACCACATGGGCACTGGCTCACAGTGCAATCATGCTTTCTCTTCTTCATTTTCACCAAGATGCCCCAGGGATCAAACCTGGGGCCTCCCATATGGTAGGCAGAGCCTTATCTCTTGAGCCCCATCCGCTTTCCCTTAACATATTTTAATAATGAGAAACCTTGAGAAAAAGGAAGGTTAAATTTGACGATGTAAACAAAAAATTCTTTTCTTTGCAAAAACACCATGAGCAATTTATACATATATATACAAATGACTTATTGAGGGGAAATAATTTACCTTTTTCAGAGAAGAAAGATTTTTACTCCTGTTACCTGAAGAGCTTATAAAAATAGAGAAAAAAATCAATAGCCTGGTGTAAAATGGGCAAGATATATAAACAGACAAGTTTCAATAAAATGAAATACAAATAGTCTTAAAATAGATTAAAACATTGCTCATCATAAGAGAAATGCACAAAATTACTCTAACATACAAATTCTCATCTGTTTAGATACCAAACATCCCACAATTTGACAACATACTCTGTTGGAGAGGATGGGAGGAAACACGCACTTTCAAGGATTGCTGGTAAAAATCTAAAATCGTGGAACATTTACCAAAGGAAATTAGTCAAAATATAGGATTACAGATGCATTTACCCTTTTCCCAGAATTTACATTTCTAGTGTTCTTCTCAAATGAGAAGATAGAACACACAAAAGAATACTTATGCAAAAGTTTGTCCATCACATTCTTTAACACTATTAATAAGTTGCTTTTAACACATCTCACAGTGACTGAGACACTACAGTACTTTAGAGAACCTGTAGTTTTAGGTATTAGCTTACTAATTGTTCTGACCTCTGCATTTATCTTTAAAGTTGCTCAAAATACTACCTCTTTTTTTCATCTCTGTGTACCTTACTTTCTACCCCACTCCAAAATTATGAATCTCTTGTTCCTACAGTAAGAAATATGCATGATTTTATCATTACTCTGCGTCATTATTTATTCTTCAATTTTTTCTCCTACTCTTAATTGTTGCCTCTACTGTTTACTCTAACTATATGATTTATCTTTCTTTTATTCTAATTTTCATTCTCAAACATTCATCCATCATCCTACTAGTAACAAAGCCTACTTCTTCTAGAATTGGAAATGGGTAAGTTGCCCTTTCAAATCTGCTTCCCAGAAGAGAATCATTTCTAAGACACGTATAAAAATGGAGAAATTTTGCTCTGAGCCCATACAAGACACTTTTCTATTAGAAACATTTACTATCAACTGGTATTTTTTCTCTACCCTTACTTTCCTTTGTTGTAATTATTATAATAATCTCTCATTTTCTATGTAAAATAGAATAAAGGAAGATTCAACACTAAGGCTGAACTCCTCCAGTATGATTGGATAAAAATTATTTTTAATATTTAACTTTAACATAATTAAATTTTCATTTTTAAATATTGATATTAATTTAGAACTGTTTCTTTCATATTCACAGATCATTTCTGCTAATTATATATAATTTTCATGGTTGTTACATAACTTGGAAAAACCTCAAATTTCATTTAAATAAAAGCTGTAAAATTTCAGAGCATTTCAAGTTTTCTTCAGCAATGGCTAACCATATATATTCTTTGGATCAACAGCACTTACTTGCAAGCATTCCAATAATTGGAAAAAAATTACCATAACTTAGCTTCTGTTTACAAACACATCAAAAATGGTTTCTCCTCTACTGTAGATATCCTTGTGTTGCCCAAAATAGCTCATGTTCATTTTGAAATTCAACCTCAGGTGAATCATCACAGTGAATGTGGGAGTAATCCCAGGCACCATTCCTACAAAGGGATAGCATAAACAAAAATGGCTATAAAACATAGGTATACTCCACTATTCACAAACTTCTCATTATCTGCAACACAAACATGCCATTCCACCACTACCTGGGAGGTGGGAGGGTATAATGAAGGTGAGTTAGTCGGGAAATAGACAGTGGGACTTAACCAACTGCAGTTAAAATATATTTCACTTTTGAAAATCTATTAAACATTTGACCACATGAACACAATGCTAGGACCTCTCTGAAGGAAAGCAAAAGAAATTGAAATTGAAGTTTTATTTTTAACTTCATGGTAAGTCCATCTCTGAATAGAATATATAGTTTTAGAAGGACAAATCAGAACTTTTTAATTCTATTTATTGAGTTTGTGCTCATGAAAATTCTCCAGGAGATAATGGAATATTATGCAATGAAATAATTCAATATGATGCCCAATTAAAACATTGTATAGAGTCAGTAGGCATGTTAGGAATAAGATCAGGGTGAAGTGGTGGCACTGAAGAGAAGAAATGCAGCTGACAGAAAAGATTAGTAAACTCACTCTGGCAAGGCTAATAATCAAGATGTTATGAGAAATCAGACCTAGTCATTTGTTCAGCATTAACCCTAAACCAGATGTTTTTACCTTCTTGCACTGTAAAATTGGAGAGAAGAAACAATCTCTAAATTTATGTATACTCATTTGACCCACAAAACTGTTATTAGCTTACTCCACTATGAATGTGACAGTTTTAAATGTGTGTGGTTTTTTTGTTTGTTTTTTATTTTTTTTTGTCCTTGAGATTTTAAAAAATCCATTCCAATAGCACTTTCTTGGAACACATTTTTTAATGTTATAAAAAATTTGTAGTTTGAAATTGTTTAAAATGTGTCTGTGAAATCTGGATAATTTACAGTTCTCTCTTTTTCTCTAATCTAATGAAGTGAGTGAGTGGGCTGGGAATAATTTTCTATTTTAAATATTCTAATTGTAACTTGTCCTCAACTAAATCACTCAATAAATGCACATTTTAAGCTTTTGGTATTACATTTTCCTGAATCATATCTCTGGGCAGAAACCCATAAAATATTATAAAATCTGATAAATATATATGAGCTAAAAGTATTTCTGTAGTAAATGAGGCAAGGTGCCTCACTTTATTTTCAGGTATAAAACATTATTGCGGAGCTGACCTTTAATTCCAATTCTAAAGCTGCAACATGATCATTTGAGGCACATACTGATTTAAAAACAAAAACACCAATCCATTAAAATAACAACAACCTTATTTTAGGGTTTTCTACTCATCACTGAAATAGTTAACATTCCCTATTATACTCACACTGGCCTTTTTATATGCCTTTTTATGGGCACGATCATTTCACAGCCCACTTGGTTTGACTTTGATCAGGAGACCTATAACAGGTAGAACTTTATTCCTGGAAATATCTCCATCCCTAAACCAAATGAATAGCTCAGGTTCCCAAGTATTTAGAGAAAGATTATTTAAGATATGGCAGCTTGTGCCTTCAGCTTCTGCATATATGACCTTGGAAAAGCCATTTTATCAAGTTGTGTTTCAATCACCACAGCTTTTAGAAATCAAAATATGAGTTTTGGAAGAAATAAAAATAAAACCCCAGGCTATATTCAGGAGTCATAGCTGAATTTTGAAAGTCAGCAAATACATACTCTATATCTTCACTATGTTTACACACTAATACAGACTTCCTTCTTGAATCGTCTACACGCACTTGACTGCTAACTCTCTTCCTTGTCCCTTCCCCTCCTAGACACACTAATATTCATTTTACCAAAACTTAGTAAAGGCCCTCTATTTTTCCCATCCATATTTCCAGACTTATGTTTCTTTACTTTCCTTGTTGAACACTAGATAAGCTTTAGGGGATAAATTCCTATAACAGGTCTCCACTTAAACCGCTTCTATTGTTTTAGGCATACCTCAGAGATATCGCAGATTTGGTTCCAGACCATTGGAATAAAGCAAATAACACAATAAAATGAGTCACATGTTTTTTTTTCCCCAGTGCATATAAAAATATATTTATAATATACAATAATCTATTTGTGCAATAGCATTGTCTAAAGAACCAAGGTACATAACTTAATTTAAAATACTTTATTGTTAAAATGTGCCAACCATCTTCTCTTTTTTTGGATTTTTTTTTGGCTTTTTTTCCTTCTTTATTTTCTTTTAAATGTTACATTAAAAAAAATAAGGTCCCCATATACCCCCAACCCACCCATCCCAACCTTCCCACATCAACAACCTTTTCCATCACTGCGGCACATCCACTGCACCTAGCGAATACATTCTGGAGCACCGCTGAACCATGTGGACAGTGGTTCACACTGTAGTCCACACTCTCCTGAGACTTCAGCGAGTTGTTGTCTTTTTTGCTAGTGAGGTCTTGCCTCAATGCTAGTAGTAGCTGGGACAATTTCTTAAAATTAGATAACAATGAAATTTACCATATCAATTGACTCACAACAAATTTTCTGTAGCATGCATTGCTGTTTGATAGTATTTTACCAATAGTAGAAATTCTTTCAAAATCAGAGTCAATCCTCCCAAATCCTGTCACTGCTTTATCAACTAAGTGTATGTAATATCCTAAATCCTTTGATACCATTTTAACAATGTTCATAGCACTTTCACCAGGAGTAGATTCCATCCCAAGAAACTGCTTTCTTTGCTTGTGAGAAGCAACTCCTCATTCATTCAAGTTGTATCATGCTATTGCAATAATTTAGTCACATCTCCAAGTTCTACTTCTAATTCCAATTCTATCTACAGTTACTTCTTCCACTAAAGTCGAACCCATCAAAGTCATCCAAGAGGTTTGAGAATCAACTTCCTCCAAACTCCTGTTAATGCTGATATTTTGACCTCCTCCCATGAGTCAAGAATGTTCATAATGGCATTTAGAATGGTAAATTCTTTCCAGAAGGTCTTCAATTTACTTTGTTCCTATCCATCAGAGGAATCACTATGTATGGCAGCTATTGTCTTACAAAACATAATTCTTAAATAATGAGACTTGAAAGTCAAAATTACTCCTTGATCCATGGGCTACAGAATGGATGCTTTGTTAGCAGACATGAAAAAAACATTAAACTTGAACACCTCCACTGGAGCTCATGGGTGACCAGGCACATTGTTAATGGGCAGATTTATTCTGAAAGGAATATTTTTTTCTAAACACTAGGTCTCAACAGTGGGCTTAATATATTCACTAAACCATGCTATAACAGATGTACTGTCATCCAGGATTTGTTTTCTCATTTACAGAGCACAGAGTAGATTTAGCATAATTCTTAAGGGTGCTAGGATTTTTGGAATGGTAAATAAGCATTGGCTTCAACTTAAAGACACCAGCTGCATTGGTTCCTAACAAGAGAGTCAATCTGTCCGTTGAAGTTTTGAGGTGAGGTATTGACTTATCTCTAACTAGGAAAGTCCTATACAGCATCTTCTTCCAGTAAGGCTGTTTCATCTACTTTGAAAATCTGTTTTACAGTGTAGCCACCTTCATTGATTAGCTTAGCTATCATAGATTTTTCTGGATAACTTGCTATAGCTTCTCCATCAACACTTGCTGCTGCAACTTGCACTTTTATGTTATGGAGAGAGCTTGTTTACTTAAGCCTTATGAACCTAACTTTGCTAACTTTAGACTTTTCTTCTTCAGCTTCTTAATGTCTCTCAGCCTTTACAGAATTGAAGAGAGTCAGGGCCTTGCTCTGGATTAGGCTTTGGCATAAGGAAATGTTGTGACTCGTTTGATCTTCTATCCTGATAATTAAATTTTCCTCCATATTTGCAATTAGTCTGTGTCACTTTCACTGAAGTGGCACTTTTAATTTCCTTCAAGTTTTCCTGTGCACTCACAACTTCACTAACTGTTTGGCACAAGAGGCCTAGCTTTTGGCATGTCTCAACTTTCTATATGCCTTCCTCACTAAGTTTAAGCATCTAGCTTCTGATTTAAACTGAGAGATGTGTGATTCTTCCTTTCACTTGAACACTGAGAAGTTGTATGGTTATTGAATTAGTCCTAATTTAAATATTGTACCTCAGGGAGTAGGGAGGCCTGAGCAGAGGGATGGATAGATATCAGGGAAGGGCTGATCAGTGGAGTAGTCAGAACATACACATTTATCGATTAAGTTTGTCATCATGTATGGGTACAGATTGTGGTGCCTCCAAACAATGGCAATAGTAACATCAAAGATCACAGTTCACCATAACAGATATTATAACAATGAAAGAGTCTGAAATACTGAGAGAATTACCAAAATTTGATACAAAGACACAAAGTGAGAAATTGCTGTTGGAAAAATGACACTGATAGACTTGCTCAACACAGGGTTGCCACAAATCTTCAACTGTAAAATATGTAATATCTGCAGAGCACAATAAAATGAAAATGCCTGTATTAACAATGTCTCATTATTAAAATGCTGCCTATAAGGTATTTCATAAACTACTTGTCTAGGAATCATTTTCATACTCTATTCTGGGCTAATATACAGGTTTGCCCATGTATACTTTCCTATTATGGGAAATGCAGAATCATTACCTTCATATGTGTCAGTGGGTACTCTAATAATCTTTACTTTACTTGGCCCTCATTGTATAAAAGGACTGTCAAACTCCCATCCCAATCCCTACCACTGCCTTAGGCAATTTGATCAAACTATAAGAGAATGTTAAGTGTTCAATGAATTTTCACGTCAGTGGCTTAAAGACAGCCAACAAAGTCTATAGGACAAACAATATGTCAAAATGTATCAGTAGTTTGTGTCATGAAACTAAGAATTTGAAATCACAAATAAATGTGATCTTACCCTGTGCAGGACATAAGTCAGTTTTACAGGCTTTCAGTCTATAATCTGGCATCAGTCTATGCTTCTCAATGAATGTTAGAATTCTGTTATTCCCCCTGCCTTCCGTTTCTGAAGTGCTTTGAATCCATACAATGTTCACTGAATCTTTCCAGCTAGTGGAACTTTCTGAAACTGAATTATTTTGGGATTCTACTCTCCCCTTAACCAATTCAGGAACTCTATCATCTTCTCATTTGAGAAAAGTACAATAAAATTGTTAAAGCTTTGGAGGCATGAACAATCTCTTATATTTCCTTGGTGTCTTCCCAGACTCCAATTTTGAGTGTAGTGTTCAGTCAAAACACAAATACTCAATGAAGTAAATCTAGGTTCTATGGCATTTCACTACTACTATGATCTCGGTTCTTATATCTAATGGTGGGCAAAGGCGTCTTTGTAACAGGGAAAAATCAGCTGAAAAATTAAATAATTATTTACATTTTAAATATGTGCATTTAACATGAAATGTGAAAGAAATCATACGTGGATTCAGAATTTTTCTTTAGCAGATTAATAAAAATCCTTCCTCCGTTTTCCCATACATACCAACACCACATAGGTTTACAAGTTCATCAAAGGAAACTACAGTAGGAAGTAAACCAAATCATCTTCCATTGAAGAACACCCAGAATAATTTATAATTTCATGGTGTTTTGTATAAAGCTAGCTATATAGCACAAATGCATCTGATCTGTAAGGACCCTATTTAGTATTTTATTTTTAGACCATTGTTGAATGTTTACTTGATAAAGTAATGCATTAGGATATGAGATACAAAGGAAGGTAGTTAATATAATACTATCTGGAAAACTTTGGGTCTAAGTGTCTTGACAATCAAGTATCCTTGACTGGTATTAAAAAAAAAAATTTTCCCCTGTGGAAAATGGTATTTTGCTGTGGTTAAACTGTTCAAGTGAAACTTTTCATCAGCTAGCCTTATTACGGTACAATTTTCCACATGTGTGATCTTCCCCAGTCCTGCCATTATCCCTCTCTTTATTCTCCCAGTTTATCAATTCAAAGGAATTTCCTAATTCAAATACAATAGCAGTAATCACTGACATAATTATTATCTTCTCATGGCATCACACATTCTTCCAGTTTGATTAACTTATTGAAAATGTGTTGAAAGTCACACCTACATCATTAATAAACACCATTAAATTTGCGCTATCCATACCATGTGGTTTGGGTGAGGTCTGGTGTCTCTAAAGCCTGTTTGGTTCATGGAAGATTTCTCCCTTAGCTCACTAAACACTTAGTATGTGCCCTTGCCTTTGTCTTATAATTCTACCACATAAAATACAATTATAGATAAATCCCTCTTGAGGCTAGTTTTTCTTTGCCCCTCCAAAGCACATTCTCTTCATGCATTAAATAACATCCAAACATCCCACAACATTTGCTGCAGCTTGGATTCGTGTTCCCTCTGTAGCACAGCAGTCAATTTATATTCTCACTCTAATACTTCTGAGTTGCCGCCAGTTCTTTTGGCATATTTGTAGTTGCAATCACATTTTTTCATGAAAAGGGGTTCTTGATATGCTAATTGGTAATCAATGAACATTAATTTAGTTAAGATAAAAATCTGAGTGAAATAAATTATTTGGAAACTAAATCGCAGACTATTTTTGAATTCTAAACTTATACCTTAAAAAATGTACCCCTCCCCTAAATTTGTTGCCACTATCATTTCTGAGGCTTTTGGCTAGAATGGTGTGTTGATTTTCATCTAATCCTCTATAATAACTATTTTATCTCTCTTGTTATAAGCCATCTGGCCTTTGAATTTTTAGTTATCACCCCACGTTTCGAGCCTCACTTGATAGTCCCAGATGACATTTTACTCTGTTTTTAGTGTGTTTGTTTTTCTCTCAGTTAAATAATTATGTTAACAGGAACAGGTGGATGAAAATCTATGAATTTTACATTTTGTATTAAAATTGTGTTGAAATCTTCTGCAATTATAATAGATATTTAACAAATTTCAAAAATTTGGTAGCTTTAATTTCTAAAAGTTGTTATCACTTCAAAAGCTTTCTAAGCCTTCCCTCCCTCTTTCTTTTCCTTTCTTCCCTTCTTTCTTCCTTCTGCCAATAAATATTTGTTGGATACTTATTTCGTACCAATAATAAGTGTCTAAAAGGACTAAGGGTCTTAGTTCCTGTTATAGCTGGAACAAAAACAAGCACCCTCCTTGGCCTTACAAACTATTGTGATGTGTTAACATATTTTCTTTTTTAAGTTTTGGGGTCTAAATTTGTAATGCTTTTATTATTTCTTTATAAATCTATTATATTCGTTAAAATAAAACTAAATGTATGATGATGGATTGAAATTCATATCTGATCCTGTCAGAATCCTACTTTTTATTTACTCCTGATCTTTTCAGATCTAAATGATTTAGGGGAGAAACCACACACATTGTTGGGTTTCTCCCTGCTGATTTTTAAAGGGAGATATCTGAGTATTTGCAGTAAGAACAGATCTGCATGAATAAGAAGACCCAAAAGTACTACGATGGTTGCCTCTACCTCTCCTATGAAAGAAATTCTCCTGGACCCTAAACACCTAAGAAATCCAAGCTTACCACATACATCAGTCATGAAGGTGAGTGGGGATGAGCCCTTGGTGTAAGATTATATCTGTTCACATTCAAAAAGAGCCACATTTTCCTTCGTGTAAAAATGGTTATCTGTCAGCTCAGCCTTGCTCTGAAGACCATATCAAGTCGGGGGTATCTTAATATTTGCTCAAAGTTTATCTCCGGGTTAATGGTACCCATGGTTAGATCATTGAAAATTTTTCTCCCTTCCTCCAAGCAGTAAATCATCCTTAAATGGCATCTCCTGCTTGTCTTTACAACAGTGGCATGGAATGACAACTTGTTTTTCAACTTTCTGCAAAGTCTGAAAGAGAGAAGGAAGGCATGCATAGGCTCAACATATTGTGCTTTGTTTTGGTAGTCTGGGTAGCCAGTTTTTGACCAGTGTTCCATAAGACGAGTCAGGAATATTAGTAAGTGACTCTGGCATGTATGTTATGAATGACCTCCAGGATAAAATTCCCCCTCTAGTTTCTTGGTGGCATAAGAACCTGATTGAGATGAAAACATGGGTCTGAAAGCCTAGATGAGTTGCTGGAATACTTTTTTATATATATTTTTATCAGATAAATTGTGAGCTTACAAAACAACCTGGAATATTTTGAAGCAACCTGAGCCAGTATGAAATTTGTGCACATCTCTGATTTTCCATCCAGTTTTGAATTGCTGTTCAACACCACAGAAGTAGTGACTTACAGTGGAAAGCATCTTTAATTGGTTCAAAGGTCCAAAGTTCCATTACCTCTGAATAGAGTATTTGTAGAGATTTTTCTGATCTTTCATCTCCCCATGACTGCTTTTTCTAATCAAAACTAGCAAGGTAAGAGTCTTTCTCTTTTACTGTATGAAATACAATTCTAATCTTTGGAGGCAAGCAGAAGGAAATTATCCTTTTCACTAGCATTAGCTGTTTAAATTTCAAAGATTATACAAAAAGACATGTCCTTGTTCAGTTCACAGCATTATAATCCTTTCCAGTAACTGCCTTGAATATTATATCACAGCTTAATAAAAAAAAAAAAAGGCAGAGATATGGAATGGGTTCGGGTTGCCCAGTTTATAAGATAGAGGAAAACAATGCTTGCTAATAGGACATGTCTAAAAATGGGGCAGGAAATGAATAGCTGAATTAAGCCACCATATGCCCAGTCAATTAAGTAAAGTCCTGGCACATTAGAAAACGCTTATCTGGTTTAAATAGAATATGCTTAATCTGAGAATTCAAAAAATGAAAATAGAAATTAAATCATACACTGCTGATTATTCACTGACAGGCAAAATATTTTACAGCTTTAGTATGAAAGTGTTATTTCAATAAAAATCAGTTGAATGAATTTCAGTTACTTTGGAAAAGTCCTCCTTACATCAAGGCCTTGTGGAAAACCTTATGAAGTTACATACATACATATATACATACTTACTAGTGTTGTTAGTAAATGGAAGTATACTGGACTTGTTAGAGGGAACTTAGGATATTTGAAAAAGTCATGGTGAAATGGAGAATACCCTCTGCAATATTCTACATTAGTTTTTTAAATTATATTTTTTAAGAAAAATATAGTTCGGGGTTATTTTTTATCTGGAAAAGTCTGTAGATCTTTTTTTTTCAAATAACATTTTTAGAGGAAAATAACATTTAAAGATTAAACAAAATTTAAGTTATTTCACCCTCTGGAATTCTGTGGGAATAATTTCATAAATCATAGAGTAATGGCCTATAATATTACATTTTGTCTCTAAAGTCTATAAGAATTCTATTTTACTCTCAATTTTTAAAATTTCAATTATATAATACTTTTTAAAATGATAATTTACTGAATACCAACTATGTTAAGCATTATGCTAAGGAATTTATAATATTGCCTTACTTGGTCCTCACATCAACCCTGTCAGATACTATGACTATCCTTACTTGACAGATGGTGAAATAATCTGAAAAAATTATGCAACCAACCCAAAGCCACAAAAACTTGTCCTCCATACCTTATTAATTGCTGAACTCATGCTATTAAAATTTCCTATATGCATCTTCCTCATAATTTTCATTCATTCTCAAAATATTCTGTTAAAATTGGATAGTCACTGATATCACTGAGATTTTGTTTACATGAGACACAGCCAGATCCATTACAAGGTCCCCTCTTATGACTGATTCCTAATCTGTGGAACTGAATTACAATGAGATTTAGTTAGTTAGTTCATTTATTTAGGAATGAGAAACAAAGGATGTGCTACCTGTTTATTCCAGGAGCAGAGAATTGGAAGCAAACATCTTGGTAGTGCATCAGCACAATGATCTGTGCAGTCAACTGTGCAGCCAACGCTGCATGGCCAAGTGGCCGGTGTTGAAGAGAAGAGAATGGGACTGGAGGGATCCACCTTGAGATCATATTCTTAGAACTTGTAAGCAGTCAATCCAACCCTCTTTTCCTGGATCACCCTCTATCACACTTGATTCAGCACAATATGGACATCCTTATGATAAAATAGATAGAGGGAAAATCTAAACTAATAAAAGGACAGTTCAGTCATCTAAAATGGTAACATAAGGAAAATGATCAATCCATAAATTTCCATGTTTTATTTTTAAATGGCATTTATCTCAAATAAATTTTCATGTTTCATTTTTATATGACACTGAAATATCATAATACTAATATTTTATTAATTTGCAACATATTACTAGAACTAGTTTTGAAACAGATTCAATTAGTCAAGATGGAGGTTCAGAAAATTATAAGCCACTTTTGGGATATAAATAAGGTTCATATTTGTTTTTAACATGAACAACAGATGTTTACTGTTTGAAATATAAGCTTTATCTTTAGAGACAGGAAGAAGGAAATTATCCTTTTCTTGAGTAGTTATATTTATGTTAAATGTTTATGTGAGTCATTCTTTATACATTATCTTTTCTTCCAAGTTAAAGACAAAGTATATTTGACAGTTGTCATTAATCTCCCTCAAATTTCATTAAAACTACATAATTCTAATGGAGAAGTATATTCAATTGCCTTTGCTGTTGACCTAAGAAATGTAGTTCTATGTGTAGGTACACAATAGTGAAATGTTACTTTCAGGTCCATAATGTATCTTGGCCTAGATATTCACCATTCACAATTACATAGGATCAGAAGAAACTAAAACTTGCCTCTCATGTTGTTTATGTTAGATGATAAGATTGAATAATAACAGCAAGGAAGTTTCAGCAATTTTCTAGACATAATCCATAGGAAGACTTCCCAGTGCCTCAATGCAGAATAGAATTTCAGAGAAGTGTATATTGTTTAGTCAAAAATTTAGATTTACATGTCAATTTTAAAAACAGTTAACCCAGTTTTCCAACTGGATTGTTAACACAACTGGATTTAAGCACACCTTAGTGGAATATTTAAAATTACAGTTAAAATAGTAGCAAAGAAATAATAGATGTTTAAGTTTTGCTTTTTTTTTCAAATTATGGAAATTATGTTCACTGTTGAAAAAGAAGAAAATTCTGCAAAAGTCCCTACAAATGAAGTACCTTAAATGCTAAGTGCAAATCACTTGTTTCTCCAGTCTGTCAGTCTTAAAATATTGCATAGTTGAGCTCCTAGATGCCAGCTGGCAGTGCAATTTAAAGAAGCAGCAGCCTGGAGAACTGCACAAAAGAACTTATAGGTTATCTCCATACTGCATGTCCTGAAGTTGTCTGCCTTCACATGAGTAATCACAAAGGATACTATGCAAAGAACGAGTTACTTGGGAACCTAGGCAAAACTCTTGTGGCACTGTGGTTCTAACTTTCTTTTTAACCCTATTTGTTACAATTTTTGTAGTATGTTGTTTGTGCTTTCAGACTGCATAATGAACTCATTTGAGGATTCCCTGAATATATTCATATCCTTCAATTAGATGAACATCGAAAAAGTTATTCCTCTAAGAATGGATTTGATAGAAAATTTTACTTGGCCTTTCATCAAAAACACTATTGCATTTTCCAAGCAATTGTTTGAAGCAGTCAGTTCAACAGATTGGTTTTATATAAGCTTCTTATTTTTGGTTGCTCAAGGGAAGTGTGGCTACAGTATACCCCTGCTTTGAAATGAACAGGAGCACAGATATATAAAAGTAATTTAACTTTAAATAAACCTACTGCTCAGCAATGCTCAGCAGACATAAATGAATACATTTTTCTTAGAAGCTTTGAATACTTTATCACAACCTTTGTTCTTTTTAATATATTTCACAGGCATTGCAGGTACTATAATTCCAAATGATTTCCACTTAAAGTTCTCACCAGATATAGTTTACACTTAAGCTGAAAGCCTAAGAAGAGGTCAAGATGATTGTGATTATCACCACACTAAACCACAGAATAAGGAAGTCCCTAGATATGCAGTCTACAAGAATGCAAGCTGTGTAATAATGTAGCATTAACTAGATGGCCAAAAAACTCAAGTATTTAGGGCTAATAATTAGGTTGCTTAGATAACCATCTATTTTGTTATTATTGCCCTTGTTTAAATTTCTCTCCTTCTGGTTCTCTAGTTGCCTGATTTTAAGATATTTAGATATCAGCATGTTCAACAAAGGAAAAGAAAAAAGAGACATGTCAATATTTCTGTAGCCTTGGAAATCTGATAACTTCTAAATGAGAAATAATGGTCAAAAATGTATCTTTGACACTTCTGTGGATAGAAGTCAGAGTTTATCAGGAAGCACCATTCATTTGCTCATGCTGTGGGACAGTGTTGATTAGTGGTTAGGAGTGAGAGCACTTCCATGGTCAAATCATAGCTCTAACTCTTATTTATTATATGAACTTAGTAAGGTGCTTACTTTCCTCTCTACACCTCAGTTCATTATCTTAAAAATTGGAACAATAATAGAATCCCCCACTTAAGATTCATAAGAGTATTAAATGAGAATCAATTTAGGCAGTACTCAGTTAGGACATTACCCAGAGAAAACCTCTCAAAAACCATTCCTTTTAATTCTCTAACCCTTACTTTGTACTATCTCTATGAAAACACTGCTAGAAGCTGGGAATGCAACAATGTAGGGCAGAGCCCAGCACTCACTCAATAAACATGGCCTAGTCAAGGAACAGAAACAAATAATTATAACATAATAGAAAGTTAGTGTTGAAAATAAGCAAAGGTCTTTATAAAGGCCATTCACAAAGGCAGAGAATGATAGGAAAGGATTATAGGAGAAAGTGTCATCTGGAGCATAAATAATTCCTGAAATTTTTCAAATCATTTTTATTTAATTGTATCCTTTACTGCTGCTGGAAGACTTGGTTCAACTTTCTAAACTCTTTCCTGTCCCTTAAACTCCCACTCATCTATATTAGCAAATAACCGGAAGGATATAATGTACAACAGAGAGATACAAGGAAATGAATATGGAAAAAAGACAGAAAATTGATCTTGGATAACAGCTCGCTTCCCTCTTTGATATTACCTCCATGGATCCTTAGGAATGCTAGGCTCTCCTAGGCTTAAAACAGGTAAATATCACAGCTAAAAGTTACAGAATTCTATAAAACATTATAAATGTAGGGGAAAATTCCTTTGAAAGACATAATTTCTATTGTATACCAAAAAGTCAGAAAGACAAGGGAAGGCTTTGAAGTAAAGACCTAAGAAAAATAATTATTTTAAGTACAGGAGAAAACCATGAAGATACAAATAGTCTGATTCTAACGGACCCAGGAAGTACAACCCATTCAGTAGATTTAATTGAATTACTTGCAATCTCTAAACCAGTAAAATTATCAGTCAAGAACCCTAAAGAAGTGATCATAATTGTAATACTTGCATTAAGATTAAGCTTAGACAAATTAACTACATCAATAAAGGAAAAGTGAATAAAGTGAATAAATGAAGTGAGAGTCATACGAAACTTCCCTGCCATATTGGAACAAGTACTCTCTCTTGGCAAATTCTTAGAGTCAATGCATAGGGATGAGATTTCAGGGCTTGATGAAGCTATTGCCGTTAAAGGAGAGCAGGACATAGGAAGTGAGTGGTGACTAAGCCTTTTCTTATCTTGGTCTTCTAATTTAGATTCAGCACAAAACTCTCTCTTCTGACAATCAGGAACTTTAACCAGCTATGCTACATTTACATCTCTTTTAGACAGAGAAAAATTATCAAGGCTCAGCAAATATCTCAATATAACACTAAGGTTTCTAAGACTAAATCTATTTTCTATATAGAACATCCATAAAGCCTAGTATGACATTTATTTTCACTTTACCAATAGCTTTTCTAAAATATATTTAAATGACATTCTGCTTCAAGACACTGACTTAGGAACTTTTGAGATTCTATGAATTATTCTTCACTAGTCAAACACATAGAGCAATGAAGAAAGATGAAAATAAATATCAAGGAAAATTTCATAGGCTTTCAAAATCAATATGCGAAATAGGTGATGAGAAAAGATAGGTGTAATATGAAGGACCTAAAAACTATTATCACTCTGCTTTGAAGAAAGCTAATTGAACACTTTTATTACTGACAATAAAAGAATGAGCACCCAATATTGGAGTTCCATCTTTCCACTGTATAACTAAACCCAAATCCTACTTATAGCTCATATGCTCTTAAGAAATACATAGTTTGAAATAACATTTTTTATGTTCTTAGAAACTTTTGAAATAAACATATTAGATGAGAACCAAAATATGGCATGTTTCTTAAATGCAGGTTGGAAAGGGACAGAAGGCTTTGGCACTTCTAGGCTGAAGATTAAAAATGAAATGGCCACATTTGCTTCCTGTGGTGGTGGGCAAAAGTTTGAAGGAACAACAAAAAGGTCAGCAGGTAGCTATTGTTCAAACAAGCCTTTTCTTCAATTGGTGAAGGGAAGAAAGGGGCTACGGCTTAGAAAAGTCCTGGATATAGAGCACAGTAGGAAGGCAAGCATCAACCCTTTCTTTTTCTATTTCAAATGTCAGGGATCATGGCTCAAGATGGCTCTCAGGGTGAATTCACCAATGAACAGACCCATGGGCTCAGAAAGCAGGTTTTCTCAGTGTTATGATAGGAGTTTGCCCACAGAATATGCAAGTTTACAAGGACTGGTTTATGAAAACCTGGCAAAGAACAAAACCAGGTAATACACAAAAAAGAAAGAAAAATGACAAACATATGAAAATATATTCAGCCTCACAAGTCATCAAAAACTAAGACTTACCATTGTTAGTGTGCAGATATTTAGAAAAAATAAAACTTGATAGTGAAACCAAACTCCAGCATTCTCATGTACTTTTTTGGTGAACATAAATTGAAGAAAATATTCTGTAAGGCAATTTGACAAAATGTGTCAAAATCCTTAAATGAGTTGTTTTTTGTTTTGTTTTGTTTACACTCAGGGATTCCACAATCAGGAAATTATCTTTTTAAATAAAATAAACTGTCTGATGCTTTGCCAGGTGGGCTACCAGTGTGATTAGTGTGTATGCTCAGAGGCACTGGCTCTGCACCCTCCCCTTCTCCCAACCCCCCCTCCCCACCCCTCTGTTTGGACATAGACTTTATGAAGATAAAGTCTGTAATGGAAACACAAAGAAGGGAGATCCATTACCCAAGGTCTTTACCTAAAGAAGGGGAAAGCTGAACATTATGGCTATATCTAAAATACCTATCAAGGAAAAACAGTCTCAGGAAAACTTATCTCATAGAATTTTCTTGATATCATTTTATACTCTTTGTTCTGGGGGCTTGTTCCCAAATTGCTGATAATACAGTTGTTTATGTATGTTGTTGTTTTATGGCACTCAGATTTGATTACAGTATACAAGATGACTTCCACGGAGCCTCCTCCAAGAATTTTCCCTACATGTGTATTTACACACATAAAAAAATTATGCATATGTAGGTTATTCATTACATAGTGATTGTGTTAATAAAATGACCCTTATTTCCATAAATAAATTATGACACATCCTAAATGGAACAGAATAAGTTACAAAGAGAATGAGGAAGCTCTTTGTGAAAGTTGGGATTATTGATCAGAAAATATTTTCTCCCTACACTCTTCCTTGGAGGCAGGATACACTCTCCCATCCCACTGATGTTAGGTTTAGTTCTTTGAGTTGCTTTGACCATTGGGATATAAGCAAAAATAACTAGACTGACAAAATAATCTCCTACAAATATAAGAAAACATGTTATAAGATACATAATATTGCAGATCCATGGAGAAAAGAATGATTATATTTAATAAATATTACTAGGTCAACTGTTAAGCATATAAAGAGACAAAATTGGATTTTTATGTCATGCACCACACAGTTCCACATGAATTAAATATTTAAATATGAAAGACAAACTTTTAAACTTTCATAAAAAATATAAAGAAATATTCTCTATCACCTCAAAAAAGGGAAATATTTCTTAAATAAGATACAAACTATATTAATTATAAAGTAAACCTCAACAAGTAGTATTACATAAATATAAAGAGGTACTATTCATCAAAAGACACAATAAAGAAAGTGAAATAACCCCAAATCTTAGCAGAAGATATTTGGACCATCTATATCTGATGAAACATTAGTGCCCAGAATTGTTTTAAGAAATTAAAACTTCCTAAAAGTCAATCAGAAAAAGGCAAACAGAGAAATGCAAAAAGGGGCAGAATCTATGTGCAAAATAACTTCATATTGTGATATTGAAAAACTTCCCCAAATATTTGCAATGAGAAGGATAATTCAGCTCTGAAAAATCAGGTAGAGGCTACGCCTGGTTGCTTTCATTCATTAATGAGATTTACTACTTTAAACAATTATGGATTGTGCAGATGATGTTTCATTTCTGATATCAAAAAATTCATCAAAAATCCTAAAACTAGCTGAAGAAAGAAGAAATTTGGTCAGAGACCTTATAATAACCCTGAACCCCCCAAAGAATCATAAATAAAACAAAAGTAGGGCCATAAATTTTATTTACATGTTAAATATTAGCCCATGTAACAAATAACTCCCAAATATCAGTGACAACACAATAGAAATTTAACTTAATAAATTCCCTTTATAAAATCCAAAGAATTTCTGATACATTGATTTATTGAGAAGCATTTAGCAAACTGAGGCATTTGGTCTTTCCATCATATGGTAATACACATGCCAGAGTCTTTTCTCTTCTGGGCTCAGTTGGCTTCCACTTTCTGACTGCCCCATGTGGCCTCTCTTTCTGTGTCCTATTTCTTTTGTTTATTAAGACTTCAGCCAAATCAGATTAAGGCTCTCTCTCATTCAGTTTGGGCACATGTTAGCCAATAACTTCTTCAAGAGTCTTATTTATAAATGGTTTGGCATCCACTGGACCAATGGTTGGGACTTGAATGGACATGCCTTTTGTGAAGAACATGATTCCATCCCCAACTCTCTCTCTCTCTCTGTCTCTCTCTCATCATCATCATCTTCATCATCTATCTATCTGCTTATCCATCATATCTTTACCTATACATCTAATCATCTATCTCTTTATCTTATCTATCTATTTATCTATCTAGAGCGCCTGACTCCTCTTTTTGACCCATCTGAACTTCAGACCAAGTGAAGAAGATCTCCCTTTTAAGTCCCAAGACTGTCACTATGTCCCATGAGGACAAGGGTTTCCTTGTGCGGTACTGACATGGGAAGATCCAGTGGCCATGGGACAACTCGTGCCCTGTCCATATTTTATTAATGGGAACAGAATCCCAAGGCTGCTGATGAGGACACTGGAGACAAGAAAGACAGAAAAAGCCTCCTGTTAAATTCTTTGAGTTCTCTGTATTCCCCACCATTTCCAAAATATATGGGTGTGTTCTTCTTGAATCTGCTGTCCCAGTCTTTGCATGTTTGAGCTCTTTGATCTTACTAGATTTCAGTCCAAAGGTCAGCTGGTCAATCTTATTAGAAGAAATAGTAGAGAAACATCTTCAAGATCTTGTGCTTGGTGGTGGTTTCTTGGATGTTAAACTCAAAGCATGAGCAACAAAAAAAAATCAATAAGTGGAACTGCCTCAAAATTAAATACTTCTGTTCTTCAAAAGATCTTATCAAGAAAGTAAAAAGGCAGCCTTTACAATGGGAAAAAAAATCTTTAGAAACCATATATCTGATAAAGGATTGATCTCCATGTTATATAAAGAGATGACACAGTGATGACAAAATGACAAGCAACACCATTAAAAAATGGGCAAAAGAATTGAATAGACATTTTTCCAAAATGGAAATAAAAATGATTAAAAGACACATGAAGAGATGTTCAGTAACACTAGTTATTAGGGAAATGCAGATCAAAACTACAATAACATATCATCTCACAGCATATGGAATGATCATTATTAAAAGAACAGAAAAATAAATAAATAAAAAATAAAAGAACAGAAAACTTCAAGTGCTGGAGGGGATGCAGAGAAATAAGAACACTCCTTCACTGTTGGTGGGACGGTAAAATGATGGAATCTCTGTGGAAGACAATCTGGTGGTTCCTCAGGATACTAAATATAGACAAGCCATATGATCCAGAAATTCCACTATTAGGAATCTATTCAGAGGCACTGAAAGCAAGGATATGAACAGATATTTGCATACCGATGTTCATAGCAGCAGTATTCACAATTGCTAAAAGATGGAAACATCCTAAGTATCTGTCAACCAATGAATGGATAAACAAAATGTGATATATTCATAGATGGAATATTACTCAGCTGTAAGAAGAAATCAATTGGGAAAGCACATGACAAGATGGAGGAAACTTGAGTATATTATTTTGAGGGAAATAAGCCGGACACAAAGGGATGAATATTGTATGGCCACACTGATATGAACTAAATACAATGAGTAGACTTATGGAGTTGGACTATGAAGTGTAGGTTGGAGGGAGATGGAATGTGGGTTGAGAAGATGGAGAAGATGCTGGCTGTATGTAGAATGTTTAATAAGGTCAAATGCAAATATGTAATAATAATTGGTTTGATGGTAACATAGTGGATGTAAAAACATTATTGATTTATGCATGTGTTTGTTGCTAAAACAAGTAGTCTAGGAATATTAATGTTAGTTGGAGGACAGCTGGAAGACAATATTGGGAAATATAAAACAATGATTTCAGAAATAGGTAAAGATTGTAGTTATTAATATATACATAGGAATGTTCTGCTACAGGGTGTCAAGAATGTGGTGATACATGGAAAACTATAACTAATGTAATTATGGACTATGTTAACAACACTGTAATGTTTTTGTAGCAAAAATCTATACTAATTCTAAAGGTGAAAAAAGAATATGGGGTTTGGTTTCGTGAGATATGAATAGGATTAAGCCTTTTTTCTCTTCATTTTGTTTTCATTAATAAAGAGACCTTGACTATGTCATTTAACTAATCTTCGTTCATCTGTGTATCTTTCTGAACACTAAAGGAACAACTGAGTTAGCAGTTTTAATAGAAGAGATAAAAGTACCTGAAAAATAACTTTTTAGGCATAATGATTCCATAATTTGTTGAGCTGCCTCAGCAAGTTTCTGTTTTTTTATTTTTGTGAATTTGAAATAAAGTTGTTATTTAAAAATGCCTTCTCTGGGAGGTGTAGGTGATAAAGTGCATGGCAGGACAGTATGCCAGTCTGCTCTCCCCTCTCCTCCAGCCCTGGTTTCTTCAACCTCAAGCTGCTTCATGGGCCTACCCTCTTAGTGGCCTTTTTCCATACCTCTGTGCCCCACTGATTCCAGCCTCTGACTTCCAAACCTCTTCTTCTGTCTGTGAGACTTTTTCTCTATGTCTCTACTTTTAGTCCTCCATTTATAAAGGACTCCAGTAAGAATATTATGACCCACCCTGGGTCCTGCAATCTAATCAAAGGTCCTTAACTGAAGCAACCTAATGAAAAATGATCTAATCACAAGGTCTGTTAGCTGAATCTTACCAAAAGGTCCCATATACAATAGGTTTACATGCACAGGAATGGGTCTGCTGAAGAAAAATTTTCTGAGATCCATAAAAAACTCAAACCAGTACACCAAGGAACCCCCAAAATTACTGGACAGTCAGATGTCCAGTAGACAGAAGGAGGAAGTAAACCTTCTAGCCTCTGAAATCATGAGCCAATAAGTTCCTTTTGTTAAGTCAACCCATTGTATTGTATTTGTTTTAGGAGCTGGAAAACTAATATAGATGGATGGATGGATGGATGATAGAAAGATAGGTATATAAATGATAGATAAATAGACTGACAGATAATAGATATAGAATATGGCTTTATAGACAAATATTATATAAGGCTCTTAGTATTTTAATTTTAGAAATAATGTTATCAATTAAAAGTCTGTTTTATCATGGAGTCTGCTAAACTTTACCTATGTAATATTAAACTTACTTAGAATAAATATTTATTATCTAATTATCAGCATTCTGTCATTTAATTGTTGCTGATGATGTTATAATTGCACAGACTGAGCATTCCCATCCATTGCAGTCACTGAACTCTACTCTTGAAATGCAAAGGCAGCCACAGACAATACTTATACAAATGAATGTGTCTGTACCAACAAAAATTTAGAGATATTAAAATTTGAATTTCAAAAATATTATGTTACAAAAAATTTTTTTTCAACCATTTAAAAATGCAAAGAACATTTTCAGCTCACGGGCTGTATGAAAACAGTTTGTGGTCCAGAATTTGTCCCCAGTCAAATTTTGCCAACCCTTATACTAAATGACTGAAAAATTTCTACTGTGACCTTTCCATGACCTTAGCCCCCAAATGTTCTCCCCATTCTTCTTGCTAAATCCAAACAACAGCTGCTATACTACTTCCTGTGTCTCTGAGATATCGCTCTAGTCAACACATTTCTCTGCTTAGTGATTCAATCTGGCGAATCTGTTGGGATAAGATGTATTTTAAAAATGGAGTACCACTCAAATTTGGAACAGATAGTTTTTGGAAGTCTTAGAAGGACAAAAGCTCCAGTTAATAGTACTATGATAGCATAGTTTTATTCCTTATATCTCCCTTACTGATATCTCTGAGTCTTTTCTTGGAGTTTCTAGGCCAAAAACAGATCAGATGTAGGAAAAGTAAAGGCAATTGAACCCTTAATTCTCTTGATTGATCTGGCTGAGCCCTTAGTGAAATTAACCCAACAGGCACTAAAAGAGAGCCTTTGAAGACTGCAGTGCTTTATATTTGTGTACCTTCTGAAACAATCATTATTCTCTGTACTAGCCCTAGTATTAACCTTGTATTCTTCCCATCAAAAAGACAAATAGGTGCATCTGCCACCTTAAACAAGTTTTGAAGGCCATTAAAAGTTTATGTATCTCTGCTTCTTAGTATTCTCCAACCCCAATATCATCTTATCCTTGATAACTGACATCTCTATTTACTTTATGGTATTAGATCTATGCTCAGCATTCTTTAGTATATATTTATATACAGACTTATGGTATCTATTTGCATTCACTTGGGGAAAAAATAGATGTGAATAGTTATGCTCCTGATTTTACAGAATTACCCCCTTACTACTTGCAATTAGTTAATCATAAACATAAACATTCTTTTTCTAAGAGCTCTACTCTCATAGACTATGATAATGATCTTCTGTTATGCTCTTGGAAAGTCTTGTGGAATTAATTCCCTTCACATGTGAGCAGTATTACAGTATAAGAAACACAAATTATTTAAGTATAAATACAAATTTTGTCAGACCTAAGTGCATTATCTAAGCTATAATATCATGCAAAATGGAAAGTCTCTTTCCCTTCAAAGAATGGAAGCTATTCATGACTTTACCTAGCCAGTTATTAAAAGGATTTCTTGGTCTCATCGGACACTGTAGATACTGAATTCATAGCTTTTCTGATCTGATAAAAACTGACACACCTGAGACTTTTCCTTGAATAGACTCAAAAGGTTGTCTTTTTTTTAACTTAAAGAACTATTTCATAAAACCCCCTATTTTTGGACTTCCCAATTAATATAAACCTTTCTTTTCTACTTGTAAATAAAGGTTGGGATAAAGTTTGGGATACTAATTCCACACACAATGGATCTCAGAGACCCATCACTTATTAGAGCCCCTCAGGCCACAGAAAAAACCTGTTCGTGTACAGTGGCAGCAGCTTACTTAGCTCTTCATTTCCTAAGACTGCCATGACAAAGTAACACCAACTGGGTGGCTTAAAACCAATAGAAATTGATTTCTCAGATTTCTGGAGGCTAGACATCCGAAATCATGGTGTTGGCAAGGCCATGCTCCCTCTGATGTTCTCTAGAGAAGAATCTGTTCCATGTCTTTCTGCTGGATCCTGGTGGCTCCAGGAGCTCCTTGTCTTGTAGACGTACCTGCCTCCATCCTCCCATAGCCATATTCTCTCTACATCTCTCTGTATCCAATTCTACTCTTCGTTGAAGGACACCAGTCATATTGAATTAGGACTCACTCTAGTCCAGTTTAGCCTCTTGTTAACTAATAACATCTTCAAAGACCTTATTCCAAATAAGATCACATTCATAGTATTAGAGGTTAGAACTAGAACATATCTTTTGAAGTGACACAACTTAATCCGTAACAGTTTTAGACTATATATTTTATCTCATGATTCCTCAGGCTACTCATACCTTATTCTTAACTCAAAACACACAGCATTTATCTTCCTCTAGATTGATTACCTATTTAGGAAACATGCAAGGAAGCTATTAAGTTGGATATGCAATCCAATCTACTCTGTCTTGCTCAAATCCAACTCTCTGCCAGAAGCCAAATGTGTACAAGTTGTTGAAACTGTAAACCTTACTGGGCCTTTCAGTTAGCTATACATAAGAGAATGAATGTGGCTACAAATAACAGATAAGCTTTTTGAGTGGTTTATAATCTTTGTTTGCTTAAGCAGCAATAGCATATCTAAATGTAGCTTGTTGGTACTCCACATAAACACAGCAATAACACAAAAACACTCTTTGATGTTTGTATTAATTTCCTAGAGCTGCTCTAACAAATTGCTACAAACAGTAGCTTAAAACAACAGAAATTTATTATCTCACAGTTCTAGAGACCAGAAGTTTGAAATGAAAATGTTAGAAGTGCTATGCACCCTCTGAAGACTCTAGGGAAGAATCCTTCTTTACGTCTTCCTAGCATCTGGTGACTTCTGCCAATACTTGGCAATCCTTGGCTATCCTTGGCTTATAGCTACATCTTTCTAATCTGTTTCTGTCTTCACGTGGTTTTCTTCCCTGTGTGTATCTCTGGTGCCCACCTCTTCTTATAAGACACCAGTCATTGGATTTATGGCCCTAATCCAGCATGACCATATCTTAAATAAATATAACTGCAAAGACACTTATCAGATACTATTAACCACAAACACTGCAGGAAAATACAGAGAATCACCCCTGTTGAAATGACATCATGATTCTACTTTCTTAACTTCCACACTGGCAGGAGATCTAAGCCACAGATTCTCCTGGGATTCTCCAGACCTGGAAAACATCACAAAGGAGATACTTTTGCAATAACTTGGGATCAAGGAGCAAACTGTTAGACACGGATGGCTTTAATAATCTCATTTTAGTAATCCACAAACCAACAGATTAGTAAAAAGGAGCAATGAAAAGGAAGAAGAGAAATAAAGTCTGGTGTGGTAGTCCATGTTGCCCGTTATTTGGGAATCTTGGGCAGAACTAACTGACTAAAAAATATTGGATGAAGATACAAAGGTATTGAATGGAATAAACATCTCATTTTATCTAATGTGTATGTATATAAAGAGAGAGAGTTTTTTTAAAAAACAATGTGTATTTTCCAGTTGTTGGGAGATAAGTATACTTGTATATACATGTAGATAGATTGATAGATACAGGCATAGACATAGGCATAGACAGACACAAAATTTGCACTTATACTGAGCCATAAAACAAATCTCAAGAAATTTCAAAGACTGAAATCAAACATAGCATGTTCTCTGGCTTCAGTGAAACTAAAATAAAATAATAAATAGGTAACTAGAAACCCTCCATAATTTTCAAGATTAAGAAACCATTACTCATGGCTCAAAAAAAAAGAAACCAGAATTGAAAATTTTTTTAAAAATTTAAAAATACAACACTACTGAAATTTTTTAGAAAAAGCTAAAGTTCTGATTAGAATAAATTTTATAGCTTCAATCACATGCTCTAAAACATAAGACTGAAAAATCAATGATTTTAGTACCTATATTAAGAATTAAAAAAAAAAAAAGAATAGCAAATTAATCCTCCAAAAGTAGAAGACTGTACACTGTGAAGGTCAGAACAGAAATTAATGAAACAGAAACAAACATACAGCAATCAGAGACTGGGCTGAGTGTGTACCTCTCGCCAACAGTTCTGCCACGGTTTCTTTTCTTTCCTGGTGACCCTTTTGTATGCCCATGCCCACCAGCTGCTTGTGTTCCACCCTGAGTCTGCAGATGTGGGTTCCTGTGTCTGAATATGCTAGAGGTACTAACTTGCTGCTGTGAGTGGCGCTAGGGTCTGAATCCACAGCTGGAGGGACCTGGGCATTGCTCTGCCTGTGTATGACTCTTAAGTTGTGAGGGATGGTGTAAGGGGGATGGGTCTGGGCTGGCCAGTCCAGGTCATAGATTTCCTTCTTTATTTGGGGGGGGGGGGGGGGTGGATATATGTTGTTGATTCTGAGGAAAGACCTTACCAAGGGATGTCTTATGCTGTCATGTTGATGACATCACTCTATTTACTTGCTTTTTGTACTTCCATGGACCACACACCTTCCTTAGCTTGTAACTCCTAAAAATGTAGACTACATTTTTAAGGCTGGCAACGTTATATCTCTGTGATCATTCTTCCACATTCACATATTCAGCATCTGGCCCCAACCTAGAAATGTTCTTCACTCTTAAAGAATAGGGCAATTAATTGGGGCCACCCATATAATCCAGGATATTCTTCTTTACTCAAGGTGCTTAACCTTACTTACATCTGAAAATTCCATTTTGCTACATAAGATAACATATTCATAGGTTCAGAGGCATCTTTGCAGTACATTTTTCTGACTAGCACAAGTAGAATCCATCTATATCTTTTTTTTTAACACATTTTTTAAAAATTAATAGATCACACAATGTTACATTAAAAAAATATAAGAGGTTCCCATATAACCCACTCCCCACCCCCCATCCCCATCATTTTTGTAAGTTGTATTTTTTTGAACACCACAAAAAAATATTACATTAAAAAAAACATTAGACTATGCAATTTTCTAAATTTTTAGTTATCTTTTGTTTTACATTGTGGTTTACATTTTCGCATATAGGCTTTTATATATCTTTGGGTGTAATTTAACATGTCCTATTTCCATCATGGCATGATCTTGTGGAACACTTCCATTACCCCACAGTTACACTAATTCCATCTATTCAATACTTATTTCCCCCTGCCCTCAGAGCCCACAGTGACAATCAATCTTCATTACTTGAAGGACTGTATTCAGAGATATTTGCAACAATGTTGAGGGCTTGATATACTCAACTGCCCTAACCCATTGGGAGCCACCAATTCTCGCAAGAGATAAAATTCCCTCTGTTTGAGAACATCAGTCCTCCCCACGATGTGGGTATACCTTCATTCTCATTGTGTGGGTCTCCACCCAATGATATAACCCACTATGACAAAATGAGCACTCCCATACTCCCTAGAAGCCTGCCCTGTGTCAGATGCCCCCCCTTAAGCATCTTAAACAGGTAAATTTCCTTATAATATTTTCTAAAGAATTTTCTCAACATTATAGTTTCAACCACATACATGACAATCTCCTGGGTTCAAATGTTCCCCCCACCCTTCCCCCCAATTTCTTGGACCATCTGACCCATCCTCCCAACCCTAGTCCACATCAAACCCACAAAGCCCCACCCAAAGATATTCCTATGCCCCTATTTTATTACTTCCCTGTACAAATACTGACCTCCAGCTTATCATGGATTTCACCTATGTAGGTGACAACTCACAATCTAACTCAAATGTAACCATGTTTGAAAGCTATTGTATCAATATCTGTACATCAGTTGCAACAAATAAAATATGAACATGTAAAAAGATCATTGCTGGGGAAGGGACAAAGTGTTTGATGTTGAATATGTGGGAGTACCATATGCGAACTACTGTGATCTAAAACATTTTGAAGACAAAATTAATAATTAGAAAAAAAGAAAAAGAAAGGATATAGACACTGAGGAAGAAATGAAAGAAACTGCCTTGTCACTGTACATACAGGGCAACACCTATTGCATGAAGAAAGGCAAAACGTCAAAAGCAAAGTTTTTAATTTTTTTATACCCCAATTTATTTTTACTTTATTTAATTTTTCTAAATTAGTATGTAGTCTATATCTAACCTTTAAATCCATCACTATATTCCACTTTACAATTAACGGAAACTTGCAATACATTAGGCTTTATTTTTTAAGAAGTTTTGAACCACAGAGAGGTTCAACTATGGCAGGGGAAGAACACTGGTGTGGGATGTTATTGTTGGGGGACATATGGTTGGGAGGGAGTTCTCCAGGGCATGTATATAGGGTACATAAAAATTTTTGGATATTTTCAGAGTAGTTACAATTAAAAACAACAACTGAGGGAATGCTGAGTTCCTAGCCAGGGAGCTCTATCATATTCCGCAATATCAACAATCCCCCAAGTGCAATGGCAAAGGCCAATAAAGAAGGATGGTACAACATTGAGCCCTTGATACTGATGACTATGTTTATGAGCCTGTGCACCTGAAATATGAACTAGGCCTAGAGCTGCAGGGTGCCTAAGAATTACCTCTTGAAAGCCTCCATGTTGCTCAAATGTGACCACTCTCTAAGCCAAACTCAGTATGTAAATGCATTACATTCCCCCGAGTGTGGGACATGACTCCCAGGGATGAGCCTCCCTGGTGCCGAGGGATTACTACCAAGCACCAGCTGATGATGTAACTAGAAAAAGACCTTGAATAAAAGGGCAACTCAGACCAGCAGAATATCTCAGCCTACATGTAATATCAGGTGTTAAAAACTGCTTTTTGACCTTGAATAAAAGGGGGGAATAGAAAGGACGAATGAGTTTATGTTATGAGTCTCCAAAAAAGAGTTGGAGGTCATCAGAGGGGTTGCACTTATGCATGCCTCAGCAGGATCCCAGAGACAGCCAAAGTAGATACAACCCCAGGTACTGGTTCTCCTGAGGGCTACAGAGATCCACAGGTTCTAGGCTCATGGCAGATGGCTCTGGAGTTCAGTGCCATGTCAGTTGGCTCTACTTTGGAGTTTGTGTGCCTCTTCTGACACTTTTACTGAAGCTGTGGTTGGTGTTGGGGTTGTTGTATACACAGGAGACCTTAATCTCTGGACTGTCCATGTGACAGCCAGGCCCTGAGCCTCAGAAGACTTACAACTCCTACCCTCTGGTTTATTGGCATTACCCCAGCTAGCTAACAGGGAGAAGAAGAAGGTCAACCACCACATCAGGGAGCCAAGAGTGTTTACAACTACAAGCAGGAGAATTGCATCCATCATCCATGTGGAATCTAAGCCCCTCTTGATGTAGAGGTGGAGTGGACATAATCATCTCAGGGTCCACAGGATGGAAGAATAGAGTATAGATTAAAGTAGACTTACTGATATTCTACTGTGGAACTATAGTGATTAGTAGTGGAAGAAATTGTAGCATTGATGTGGAGAAAGTGTCCATGGTAGCTGCTGAAGGTAGGGAGAAGGAAGAAGAGATATGATGTGGGGGTATTTTCAGGATTTGGAGTTGTCCTGGTGGTACTGCAGGGACAGCTGCTGGACATTGTATGTCCTGCCATGAACCACTGAGTGGACTGGGGGAGAGTATAAACTATGATGTAAACCATTATCCATGTGGTGTGGCAGTGCTCCAAAATGTATTCACCAAATGCACTGAATGTCCCACAATGATGACAGAGGTTGTTGATGTGGGAGGAGTGGGGTGTGGGGGATGGAGGCTTTATGGGGACCTTATATTTTTTTAATGTAACATTAAAAAAAAAAAGAAAGAAATTAAAGCCTTTTGCACCTCAAAGGAGTTTGTTAAGAAAGTGAAAAGGGCCTACCCAGTGGGAGTAACCATATATCTGACAGGAGACTAATATCCTGTATATATAGTGAACTCCTATATCTTGAAAATAAAAAAACAAACAACCTATTTAAAAAATGGGCAAAAGATCTGAGCAGATGCTTCTCCAAAGAAGAAATACAAATGGCTAAAAAGCACATAAAAAATGCTCAAAATCACTAGATATTAGGGAAATGCAAATCAAAACTACAATGAGATACCATCTTACTCCCATATGATTGCCAACTATAAAAAAAAACAGAAGACTACAAGTGCTGGAGAGAATGTGGAAGAATGGGAACACTCATCCACTACTGGTGGGAAATCAGAAGGATCCAGCCATTCTGGAGGACAGTTTGGCAGTTTCTAAAAAAGTTAGCTATAGATTTGCCATATGATCCAGCAATTCCACTGCTGGATATATACCCAGAAGAACTGAAAATAAGGATACAAACCAATATATGCACACCAAGTTCACAGCAGCAGAATTCACTATTGCCAAAAATTGGAATCAACCCAAATGCCCATCAACAGATGAATGGATAAATAAAATGTGTTATATACATACAATGGACTACTACTCAGCTATAAGAAGGAATACAAATGCAAAATAACATGGATGAATCTTGAGGACCTTATGCTGAGTAAAGCAAGCCAGGCATTGAAGAACAAATACATGACCTCTCTGATATGAAATAAGCAAACCAAGCTGTCTCAGAGAGCTAGAGACTGGAAGGTAGGCTTAAAGGAATTTGGGGGGAAGAGGAAGGTTGTGAGCTTACACCTACATGGGTGTAGTCTATGATAAGGGGGAGGTAAGTATTTGTACAGGGAAGGGATAAGATAGGGGCATAGGGATACCTTTGGGTTGAGGTTTGCAGGCTTGAGGAGGGCTAGGGTTGGGAAGATGGGTCAGATGGCCCAAGGAATTGGGGGGAAGGCTGGGGGGAACAGTTGAATATGGGAGACTGTCAAGTATATATTTGAAACTATAATGTTGAATAAACTTTTTGGAAAATATAATAAGGAAGGATTATGTGTTTAAAGTGCTTAAGGAGGGACATTTGGCACAGGGGCAGGCTTCTAGGGAGTGTATGAGAGTTCATTTTGTCATAGTGTGTTAAATCATTGGGTAGAGACCATACAATGAGTGAAGGTGTACCCACATCCTGGGGAGACCTGATGTTCTCAAACAGAGGAAATTGTGTCCCTCGAGAGAATAGGTAGCTTCCAATGGGTTAAGGCAGTCTAGTATATCAAGCCCTCAGCATTGTTGAAAGTATCTGGAAATCTGGTTCCTTGAAGTAGTGAAGATTGATTGTCACTGTGGGCCCTGAGGGAGGGGGAGAGAGGTATAGAATAGATGGAAGCAGGGTAACTGGGGGCCATGGAAGTGCTCCACAAGATCATGTAACAATGGATATAGGGCATGTCAACTTACACCTAAAATATATAAAAGTCTATAAGCTAAAATGTAAACCATAATGTAAAACAAAAGGAAACTGAAAATTTAGAAATTTACACAGTCTAAAATATAAACCATAAAGTAAACCAAAATGGAACCATGTTTGACAGCTATGTTTCAAAATCTGTACATCAGCTGCAACAAATATAACATGAACATGTAAAATGATCATTGTTGGGGAAGGGGGAAAAGGTTTGATGTTGGGTATATGGGAGTTCCCTATATTGTATATGTGAATTACTGTGATTTAAAACTTTTTTGAAGATAGGGCAACACCTATTACAATGATGAAAAGCAAAACATTAAAAACAAAGCTTTATAATATTTTTCATTTTTTAATACACCAATTTGTTTTTACTTTATTTTAGTATTTCTAAATTTGTAGGTATATTTCTAATCTTTAAACCCATCACTATATTTCATTTTTCCTATTAATTGAATTTGGCAATATATTAAGCTTCATTGTTGAAAAAGTTTTGGACCACAGAGAGGTTCAACTATGGCAGGGGAGGACCATCTATATCTTAATGTGCTAGCTTGACATATGTCAACTAAGTTAAACTAGGAACTACATTTTCCAAAACCCACTTTCCTGGCAAGAATTGACCAAGTAAAAGACCTCTGTGAGATGCAGAAGGAAGAAGCAAAGATGCTTCCATTATTCTCAAACTCATCATGGTAAGGTAAATAGACAAAAACAACAACAACAGAAGGAAAAATAAAAGCACACAGAGGTGCCCATAGGTTCCAGCTTGCCCTCACTCTCTTTCCTGCATCTTATCAATTGCTGACACTACTGGTCAAAGGTTGCCCCAGTTTACTACCAAAGGCTTGACATCACAAGAACAGCTCCACAAATCCCCTCTTTATGATCCCACTTTGGTGGGACTTATTTGACTTTTTCTTGCAATCTTCAACTTAATACCTGTGCCACTGTTTGAGGAGAGACCAGGTTCGTGACTTTTCTCTGATCTCAAAACTCTCCCTTCCAAAACTTCACTTTGCCAGCTACTCTCATATTTTTGTAAAGATAATTGCTATAATAAATTCCTTATTTATAATACAGTGGTCCCTCTCCCCTCCATGAACCCTGGCAGATAAAATCAATAAACAGAGGAATGGTTATTACATTGTGGTATGTTCTTGTGGCATAACATATTTCCCAATGAAGGAAAGTTAGAAGGAAAAAGAAGGAAAGAAAGAAGAAAAGAAGAGAGAAAGTTCAGTGCCAAGAAGTGAGCACCTGCTATCTTAAAAAGCCACAAAACTTTAGTTTGGGTCTAGTCCAGAGGGAACACTTTTATGCCTCTCTTTTTCATAATGTTAATTCCTTGACAAAGCCCAGCAGGAAATTAATCTCAGAAAACATTTGTAGCAGCAGGCTCCTCTCTCCCTAAGGAGACAAATTCTCCATCAGACAAGGTTTCCCAGAATGAAGAAAGAAAAGGAAACTCTTCTACAATGGATTTTTTGAAATGTTTTATTGTAGTAACATATTACAATTGAAAATTTACCATTTTAATTACTTTCAAGTCTATAATTCAGTGGTATTAATTACATTCATAATGCTGTGCTGCCATGACCACCATCCATTAACTTTGCACTTATTAAGCAAAACTCCGGGTTCCCATTCCTCACCCCCCACCTCAGTCTGTGGTAACCTCTGGTAATCTATTTCCTTATTCTAGGTATTTTATATAAATGAACTCACAACATTTCTCTTTTCACCTCTGGCTTTTATGACAACATGATCTCTTCAAAGTTCAGCCATGTTATTGCATGTATCAGAACTTCAATCATTTTTATGACTGAACAATACACCAATGTATGGGTATAACACATTTTATTTATCCATTGATCTGTTGCTGAACACTTGGGTTGCTTCCACCTTTTGGATATTGTAAATATTGCTGCTATGAACACTGGTGTACAAATATCTGTTCGAGTCCCTGTTTTCAATTCTTTGGGATATATGCCTAAAAGCGTGATTGCCAGGACATTTGGTAATTCTATGTGCAACTCCCTAAGGAAACACCAAACTGTTTTCCACAGTGGCTATGCCAAGACTTTTCTACATAGAGTGGTATATGTAGTCTCATTTAATCCTCACAAAAATCCATGGAATGTAGCTCCTCATTTTTCATAGAAAACTGGAATTCTGAGAGTGAAAGTTGATTCCAACAGGCCATACAGAGAGTGGATACATCAGGCAGGGAATCCAGATCTTCCTGATTCCAAAGTCTGCCTCTAACCAGGAGAGGAATGAAGGTAAAAATGTAATATTTTAAGTGGTGAGAATTTTCCTTGTTCTATACTTCACTTCAGAGTCATGTGCTCTGACACCTGTCATTTGCTGTCTGGACATTATTCACATTTTTCACTTGATTCTAAGAAGCCAGACTCCCATTCTTATGGATAATTCATAAAACTATAGAAGGAGGAGGTAGGTCATGTGGAAAAAAATCATAATATAGTGAGAAACAGTGCATCACAATTGTTCAGGCCTCAGGCTCTGGAGCCAGAAGGATCTGAGTCTGAATTTCAGTCTGCAGAGAGATGGAAGGAATAGAGGTAAGAAATCTTTGACACCTCTGGTGCTCTGTTTTCTCATCTGTAAAATGATGAGCTAAGGTGACCTCAAAAATCTAAGTTCCTTTTTTTTTTTAAACATTTTTTCACTACCTACTACTGGGGAGACAAAAAGTTGCTTTGAGGGGATAATTTTATTTCTAACTTTCTATTTTACATAACCCCATACCAAAATTTATTTTGATATTTTGATAAACCAGTCCAAAGCATCTTCTTCAAGAATTACAGATTGAGCAACAAGGAGGTTTCCAGGAGGTAACTCTTAGGCAATATATAATACTAATTTAAGTTTCCATTTCACAAGGACGAGATTCATAATTTCAAGAATCAATATCGAGGCCCTGGTGTATTGGTCTGTCCTGCTTCGCTAAGCACTGTTCATGTACTCTAGGGTTTCTAGCCACTCTATTAGAGAATGTAGCAGGACTTCCCAGGATGAGAATTCAGTTTTCTTTTAGTTATTTTGTGGATCTCCCACTGAGATAACATCCCAGGACCACTTGGACATATTTGTTTTCCATAGAGCCATGCCCCAGGTGCAACCCTCCCCATGCATCCTCCATCACCAACGCTCCATACCAGTGATCCTCCCCTGCCACAGTTGCAACCCTTCTGCAATCCAAAACCTACCCCAAAACAAAAGAAAACAAAAATGAATAAAAATGATAAAAATATATATAAATTAAAAAATTTTTAAAAATTAAAAAATAAATACATATAAATTTTTCTATCATGTCTTTCATCACCATATGTTATCTTTGTGCACTGTCACAATTTCTCCTGTATGCTCCCCTAGTGTCTTATTTTTTTCACTTTATTTTCAAAGAAGACTTAGGTTAGAGAAAAGTCACATTAAAAATATAGGGGATTCCTCTATACACCACCCTCCTTCTCACATTTTACCCTATTGTTAACATTTTATGTGAGTACGGTACATTTGTTACATTGATGAACAAATATTGAAGCATTGCTACTAACTATGGTTAATGGTTTACTTCATAGATTACATTTTGCACTATACATTTTATTGGTTTTGGCAAATGTTATAATGGCCTGCATCCATCAATGGCAGATTATACAGAACAATTCCAAAGCCCTAAAAATTCCTACATTCCATCTATTCTTCCCCGCCCCACTCCCCGAACCAATGTAACCTCTAAGTTTCAATTTTTGAAGAATAAGGTTCACAGTTATATGCATTGAGTATTGACATATTGGTCTCTTCTTTTATTAGGCACTGCCTATGTTCTCAAGAGATTCTTGCCCCTCTAATTGAGAATATAGCAGTACTCCCAAAATGGGAGCTTTTTCTTGTTTTTTGTGTGGGTCTCCCCACACAGAGAAAACACACTACGACAAGATGAACATATTCCAAAGAAGCATGCCCCAGGTGCACCCTATCTCACATATCCCAAATCCCTGACACCCTGAACCAGTAACCCTCCACTGCCTTATTTGCCAAAAGAACATTCCCATCATTGTAGTTTTAACCATATACCTATACATCCACAGAGTTCAACTGTTCCTTCTTGCAGCACTCACCGCAGTTCCATGGATAAGCCAACCCAACCCCCTTACCCTACTCCTTCCCACATTCCAGCACCATCAACTCCCCTCACAATCCTGCACCATCACCCCCATCCACTGCCCAACCACCCCTTCCACCTTATTGTAGATTTTGCCTACACATGGAGCCACATGGAGCATTGGCTTATCACACTCTACTGCATTTCTGTCACCTGATAACCTATCTTCCAGACTCTAGCTCAGTGAGTCTGCTCAATTTGCTTAAGTCCTATTAGTTAGGTCATGTAATATTTGTCCTTCAGTTATGGCTTACTTCATTCAACATAAAGTCTTCAAGATTCATCCATGTTGTGCCATGTGTTAATATTGCATTCTTTATTACAGGTGAATAATATTACACTGTATGTATATACCACAATTTGTTTATCATTTTGTCTGTTATGGATACTTGACTTGCTTCCAACTTTTGGCAATAATAAATAATGTTGCTATGAACATTGGTGTGCCTATGTCTAATAGTGTCCCTGCTTTCAATGGGATTGCTGGATCACATGACAGTTCTCAAGCAGGGGTACTCCTGAGGACTCTACAGACATCTAGACACTACAGACGGGCAGATAATCTTGGGAATTCAGCACCCTGTCAGTGGGCTTTACCTTGGAATATATGTTCTGCAATGTAAAAGAGATAGACTCATTTGGAATTTCCCTACACATGGCTCTTCTGCCCCTTTTATCTGAACCTATAATTAGTACTATACCCATTAAATATATCTACCAGAGACTTAAATCTTCTCACTGTTCATATGCCAGTTGAATATTGAATCTCAGCAGAGTTGCAGCCAACACCCACTTTCCAGTTCATTGGACACACCCAGGAAAACTAAAAAATGGTGATGATGGAAAATGCTCATCCCAAAAAACAAAGTATCTACAATTGCAAGCAAGACAGTTCCATCCATCTGCCCCATGGGATCTAAGCCTGCTCTCAACCAGAAACAGAGCGGACATCACCATCCTAAAATCCACAAGATTGAGGAATGAACAAAGATAAGGAAGAAATGCAAATACAGATTAAAGTTGACCTTTTTTATTCTAATAATGAAGGAACTTGTAACACTGATATAAAGACAATGGCCACCAGAGGTTTTAGAAGAAGGAAAGAGAAGAATGATGTAACATGGGCATTTTGGGGATATTTGAATTGTTCTGCATGATATTGCAGTGATGGATATAGGCCGTTATATATTTTGTCAAAACCTATAAAATTGTGCAGTACAAAGTATAAACTATAAGGTACACTATAGACAGTGATTAGTAGCAGTGCTTACATATGTGTTCATTAATTGTAACAAATGTAACTACTAAGCAAAAATGTTAATTGGGAAAAGTTTGGAACCGGTACAACAGGTCTTTGATGTTGATTCTTGCACTTATGAATCTTTTCTCAAGAAATTTAAACTTAGCCTAGTATTATATATTGCCTAAGAATTACCTCCTAAAGCCTCCTCATTGCTGTAATGTGGCCTCTCTCTAAGCCAAACTCAGCATATAAACACTCTACCATCACCCTATCATGGTACATGACTCCTGGGGATGAGACTTTCTGGCACAGAGGGATTGTCACTAAGCACCAATTAGCATTGCATTTAGGAAAAGACCTTGACCAAAAGGGTGAAATATTAAATACAAATGAGTTTCTATGGCTAAGAGATTTCAAAGTGAGTCGGGAGGTCATTCCAGATATTACGCTTATGCATAACTTAGGAAGATCTCACTGACTGCCACAGTAAATGGTGCCTCAAGCAGGGGGCCTCCTAAGGGCTCTAGAGACATCTGGATACTATAGGCAGGGTAGACAACCCCAGGAGATTGTCACCCTGCCAGTGGACCTTACCTTGAAATATATAATAACCTTTCCTCCAGTGCATCAGAGTTGGACTCATTTATAATTTTCCTACACATGGTTCTTATGCCCATTTTATTTGAATCAGTAATTAGCACTATACCCTTTCAATATATGTCCAAGGGTCTTAAATATTCTGGCTGTTTATATGGCAATTGAGCCCTGAATCTCAGCAGAGTTGCAGCTAACACTTACCCTCCAATTCATCAGTCTCACCCAGGACAACTAACAAAAGGATGATGGTGAACAACACCTATGGCAAAAAAAGAGTATATACAACTGCATGCAAGACAGTTCCACTCATATACCTCATGGGATCTATGTCCCCTCTCAGTCAGAACTAGAGAGGCATCACCATCACAAAATCTTCAAGATTAAGGAATGAACACACATTAGGGGGGATTGCAACTATGAACTAAAGAAGACATTATTATTCTAGTAATGAAAGAACTTGTAACATTGTTATAAGGCAGTGGTCATCAAAGGTTCTGAGGGGAGAGAATGAGAAGAATAGGAGTACCATGAGACTTTTGGGGATATTGGAATTGTTCTGCATGACATTGCAATGATGGGTATAGGCCATTATACAATTTGTCAAAACCTATAAAATTCTGTGGTGCAAAGTGTAAACCATAGTGTAACTATAGACCCTGGTTAGCAGCAATACCTCAACATGTGTTAGTCAATTTTAAGAAATGTACCGCTCTAATGAAAGATGTTAATGGAGAAAAATGTGGGAGGAGAGTGATGGAGTATATGGGAATCTCCCTATATTTTTGATGTAACACTTATGTAATCTAAAGCTTCTTTAAAAATATTTTTTCTTTAAAAAGTACAGATTGGATGTCAATATGAATCATTATACTATGACTTGGAGTCATAATCAAGCTCAGGTTGCAATAGAACTGTGATCCGTGTCAGGTCCTGATCTTGGATAGTCAGGAAACACATGAAGGAAAAGGAGGGAAAGTTTATTCCAGGATTAGACTAAGATAGAAGCTACATCATGTAATGTAGATATATCATATAAGTCCATGGGTTAATACCAGGATAAGTACTTTGGGGTTTGCTATATTAAAAGAAGTCTAATGCCAAGAGTTATATGCATTTGGGTGAAAGGGCCATTAACCATAATTTCATGCTGATTTCAAAATCAGACTGTCTCATCAAACTGCAACAGAGAAGTCAGGCAATATATGAAGACTCAGGCAAGCAGACCAAATATTGCAGAACAGTGTTTTCTCATTGAAGGAATTCTGGTAGAACAAAGGTTATTCAGAAATCCTCTGTAGCATATCCACCCAAGGCCCCAAATTGCACCCCCTATGATATTCGCCACCCTGAGTTACATTCAGCCACCACCACATTGTCAAATTGGGAAAGGGAGAGGTTCTGCATCAAATGAAAATATCAAGATAAG
The DNA here is from genome assembly GCF_030445035.2 of Dasypus novemcinctus. Taxonomy (NCBI): domain Eukaryota; kingdom Metazoa; phylum Chordata; class Mammalia; order Cingulata; family Dasypodidae; genus Dasypus; species Dasypus novemcinctus. The sequence goes on from NC_080675.1 coordinate 74,463,997, forward strand.
GTACTCCAACAATAAAATATAATCATTATTGAGATACCCTAAATTTGAATATAAAATCTCTCCCATTGCCAAGCTCTGTGAGAAACTGAATCTTAAAATTAAATCTCCTTGCAAATTAAAGCCCAAATTTAAAGTCCAAACTCGAAATATCTTGCTTTTATGAAATTAATTAAAATTCAGTAATTATCCCACCCCCAACCTTCTAATTCTGCTCTGTCTCAGCTGTTACAGTTAGGGTTCTTCTAGCAGCTGAGTCCTGCCTCTTTCATAAGAATCAGGAAATAAGAATATAAGTTGTTGAATTCTTCAGTTATAATAATTTGAGTTCTTGAAGAATTCAAAGAATTAGTAAGATACAAGATTCTTGCAGCTCTGGCCACATGTCCTCCAAATTTAGAAAATAAGCCAATATCCAAGCCACAGGTAAGAGTTCACAGACCCTAAAATTTAAAAGACTCAAAAGTAGGTAAAAATGCATTTGACATCAGTTTGTATCCGTTTCTTTAGACTCTAAAAACTGTGAACTTAAACTCATATGGAAGATCTACCTCCAAGAGATTTGAATATGGTAGTTTGTCTACTTTACCTTGGAGTATGAATCCAATTTATTTTCTTGGAAAGTAGCATTGGAAACATCATCATATTTTTTTCAATCTATAAAATATATATAATGGTGATAGACCATAGTCACTACTTGCAATTTGAAGTGTCATTCTTTGCCAACCAGTATATTTTCCCCCAGTACTTAATTTTATGTGGAATAAACCTGAAATACTGTGTCTACACTCTTGGAAGCAGACATTTTGAGTCCTATGTCATGGTGACTATATAACTGTTCTGGCCTATCTCACCTGCCTCCTTAGGAGTATGTTTCTTTCATGAATTTTTCCATATACATTCTATGGTACACCACGTGCACTGCAAATGTGTTATTTGTGTACTGAGTACTCATCTCCTCCAGGTCAGTAATAGCCTGGTATGTTTTCTCTAGTGAGTAGCAAAAACTATTATCATTTTCAATATGTAAAATGACATGAAAAAACATCGAAACCACTCCACAGCCAACTTAAGAACATCTGATGGGCATCTCTTGAACCTGCGGACAAGCAAGATGAATTCAAAGATCAATCCTCCACATTATCTTTCTTAATTCTTGATCCTATGTGCAATAATATGCTGTGTGTAACAGCCAATATCACTGTGTCTATCCACTTAAATTTAGAATTTCACAAATGCTTTATAGCCTTCACCAGAGGCAAATGCTTTGCAAGTTAAAACTAGCCAATACTGTTCCACCATTTACATTAGCAGAATATATTTTCCCTATAACTTAGTCCTTAACCCTGTTGCTGCAGACTTATATGATTGTTGATAGGATGACTATATAATTTATCATCCAAACTGGTACACTTTTGTTCATAAAATGGAGCACTACAAAGCATTAACTGAGATTTTCCTGAGCAAACTGGGACATATAGTAACTCTAGTCAATGAGGAAATATGTTAACAGGGTTAAAGGAGATCCAGAGAATGTGGTTCACTCATCTAGGACTAGGACTGCTTTCCTGAGAATGAGTCATGGCTTTACCAAGAGGGAAGAGTTCAGGCCACAGTGGAAAGACCATAACATTAGAAGAGATGTAGTTCACTAATGTTTAGTTCTCCATCCTTATCTTCCTCTACTCCTGAACATTCTTGACATGTTTCGTTCTTTCTCTTTGTTAAAAATCTCCACATGATACTGGGTAATCACACCAGGTTTTCCTACTATTTCATTGTTCATTCTTCTTTAGTTGTCTTTTTGACTGCTTCTCCCTGTCAGACTTTTAAATACTGGATTGTCCCCAGAGGACTCTCCATGGCCCTCTTCTTGGTGTGACCTACACTTTTCTCTTAGATTACTTTTCTCCCCATTGAATAGCTTAAATAATATTTATGCTGATAATCCTCCAAATTACATCTTTAGATTGCACAACTTGCCTGAGCTCCAGATTCATTAAATAACTGCTTGATCAATATCACCACTGCAATTTAATAAAGCCCACATAGAACATAATCACACTTTCAAACCTTCCCTATCTTAGTAAACGGCACACCATTTACATGGTTTCTGAAACCTAAAAATTTGGAATCATCCTTGAGTGCTCTTTTTTTTTCTTTCCTGATACCAATCCATTGGTAACTCTTCTTCCTTCTAACTGCAAGTGCACATCCCCAAATGGATTATGTCTCATGTTCTCTATATATGCTATAACCCTAGTCCACTATCATCTCTCACTTGAATTACTGCATCAACTTCACAAGGTATTTTTCTCTCTCCATCTTTTAATTCCCAGTGATTCATCTTCCAAAGCATAGCCATAGTGGCTTTTCTGTGCTTATATTAGTATTTTATTTCTTTCTTAAAATTAGCTAATGGTATCCATTGCAAATAGAATAAAAGCTTGCCATGGCTTTTAACATTCTGTATGATCTGTCTCTTTGACCTGTTAAAAACTATTTCTTTCAAATTTCTGTATGGCCTGTTGGCAAAGGTTGCTCCTATCTCAAGATCTTTAATTTTGCCATCACTTCTGCTAAAGATGTTCTTCTCCGGGATTTTTGCATGATTGACTCCACGTTATTCAAATTCCAACTAAATCTCCTTTATGATGCCTTTCCTCATTGTGATAGTAGACTGTTACCCATAGTGTATGTCCTATTTCATTTACATGTATAACTTATCACAGTGAAAATCTGGGCCAATGTAGCCTCCTCAATGCAGGAACTGAATTATTCACTACTTAAAACAGTCCCTGGCATCTAGTAAGTATTCATTAAGTATTTCTTGACTGAAAAAATCTGGAAAATCTCATTCTGAAAAGTATAACTAAAATTTACTGAAGCACCACATCTCAAAACTGTGGCCCTTGCACTTATTTGTTCAAAATTTTATTTTCATGACCAATCATAATTCTGAATTTTTTGTTTGGGTCCCTATTTATGTTTCATTTTTTCCCACAAATCTGATACAGCTTGTTTTACTTGAAAAATACCAAACTATCTACCATCATGGACTAATGCTGCTTATAACTTGGTGAATTTATAATGTGCTTGTTTTGTATGTACAGTTAGACTTTTAAAACGTAGGCAATTTTTCATCCCTCTTTCTCTTTTATTTAATTGCTTTCGAGTTGAACATAGAAATACATCTTACAGATCTCCTCTAAACATAGTTTATTTGTCTGGGTCCAACCACCACATCTCCCTGTTTTCTTCACACTTTCTTTCACTTCTATCTGGAAGTAATAGAAACAGGAAAAAGGGGGAAAGAATTCCTTTCTTATTGTGCACCTATACTCTTTTATTCCCTGCCTATGGTGAAAAGTGCCTGGATTTCAGGGATGCCAATGCTGTACACTCCCTGGCCAATTCTCACTGACACTAGACATTTTTTCACCCATAGCTCCATAAATATACACAGGCATCTTATAATGTTAACATTTTAGCCCTTTAAAATTATATTCCTTAAATCCAGATTGATTTTTTTTCTACTGATAAAAATTGTACATAAAAACAAATTCACTTCCTAAGTTCAGTCCACTGATTAAGTAGAATCAGTGTTATGAAAAAAACACAAAACATTTCTAAATATTCTGTAGTTCTTATTGTTTCTTCAGTTACCTTTTGCAAATATATGAACCAGACTGCTTTCTGGAAAGAATATTAAAGGAATTCAATTTAGATTAAATTAAGTTTAGCAAAAAAATCACTCATTCCAAGTAAACTACATAAACCAGGCATTATGCAAGCTCAGAGTTTAAGAAATCTCTAGCTTCTGACTCCAGAAGACTGCAATTCTAAGTAGGTTGTGAAAATGGTTAACCTATATAGATCAGCACTGCAGAAAAGTTTTCTTTCACTGTTTTCTTTTTTATAAGGACCCAGCGTATTTTGACTGGAGTGAGACCAATTTACTTTTATCTAGGTATGAAAGGAGTCATGTGTGGACACTTGGCTTAAACAACTCTGTTCCATTTCAGTGATACTTCAGCATCTCTTGTAGAATGGTGCCATAAACAATTGCTGCTTCCCTGTCCTGTCCCTAAATTGAGCTCTGGTTTTACCACCTTGTTGAGGCTTCATTTCTTTTGCCACAAATTATACCAGTTGGGCTGGCACCCTTAGGTTCACCATACAAAACCAACTGACCCAAACACTGGCTTTTCTACTGTCCTAAGTGCAGATTCCAGAACATATTTTATGCCTATTTCATACATTGAGAATAAATTTGGGAGCAGCTGGACCAATATTTAGGAACTTTGAAGGAAAGAAAAGACTGAAGAAGGCAAGTAAGGGATCACAACATGAATAGAAAGTAAAACCAAAAGGATGTAAGACTAGAAAAATGTGAGATCAGAGAGATACAGAGAAGTAGAGTTAGAGACAGAAAGAAGATATTTATTAGCAGTACATTGATACTGGCAAAAATTTTACCATTTCATTCTCTCTAGAAAAAAGCAACCCAGATAATGAGAAACAAAATTAATTCTAAATAAATTCAATTATTTAAAAGTAATACTAACCAGGTCATATTCTTAAACCACATACTGTTTATTGTCTAATTACCATGCATAAATTTAAGGATTATGTATCAATAAATGTCAAAGAAACCTGAGTGAGTTTTGGTTCATTATAACCATAAATCCATCCTGTCTTCATGCTTAGTCTTTGTTGCTTTAGCTTTTGCCGCTTTAGTGTTTTCAAGGTAAAAACCTTGATTTCACTATAAAATCACAGAAAGAATACCAATTCAGGGATGAAGAATTTCTTTGGAATAATCCAGTTAATAAAAGCAGGACATAAGACATTTTACATACAAAAGGGGAATTATTGGACAAAAAAAAAAAGAAAGATTGATTTAAGCTTTAGCTCAAGTTTGCAAAGAGTAGAATTTGATAGTCATTTTAGATATTTGGTTTCTACAAGTGGCAAATCCTTTTATTTCCATTTGCTTTCACATAGATAAATATAATAAAGGAAAACACTATGATAATACATTTTAATGCTATACTACAATAATAGGAATATTTTTATCCCAACAAGCAAAGTTTTCTAACTAAAAAATACTATAAAAATAAGAAATACTATAGATGAGAAAGCGGTAGATGGCAAGTAAGAAGATGGCAAAAACTGACTGAAAATACTTTTCGATATATTTTCATCATTTCAGGTATAAGACCTGTCTTTCTGACCCTCTTTTATTAAGTTATACTCATTTTTTCCTAATCATTCCAAGCTCCCAATGTCTACTATTCTACAAGCTCGGGAGAGCAATATATACTTAAATAACACATATACAGCTTTCCCATAAATTAAGTGTCTCATTGACCCCAGTCTATAAGACCACAAATATATTACATTTCAAGTAATAGCAAATGTCTTGAAGATTGCTGTGCCTTCTTAATCCCACTTATTAAGTCCTGTGTAGGCTTTGTGTACATAGGTATTTATATGTGTATATATTTGTCTCTGTGTCATAATTTAAATGTATTCTTTAAAGCATAAAAATTTATAATTGAAAAATGCATTATAAAAAATACCTATTGAATATGGCTGAATATAATGCATGCATAATGAATGATATGCACATTTACCATAGCAAATATAAATGTTATAGCTTTACTAATGCACTGGATACTCTACCAACATAACCAAACCGTCAAACACTTAAATGATCCTGGCCACAGAAACCATCCTGGCCCAACCTTCTGAAGAAAATTCTGTTTATAAAATTAGAATAGATGCTTCCCTTCTCTTACTCCTAATACCATTAGAAACTTTTAAAATAATAGAAGTAAAAAGAGTGGACACTATTTTCCCAACTACTCTGTAGAAGAGAGCAAACACCTGCAGCCTGGGTGCAATTCTGAACATCATGAACATTATAGCTGAAGCCTGGTGAAAATCTTTAGTCTAAAGACAAGCATCAGCAGCACTTCTGTGCCCTGTTGATTGCCTTCCAACATTCTTCATTTTTGGATTTTTATCAGGAATCCATTCATCTCCAGTGTAATCCAGGTATGATGCTCCAAGTAAAGCTTACTAAACCCAGTTCCACAGGCAGCCTGATTTATTTAAAGGTAATTCCATTGATCCCACTTGCCAGAGACTAGTCTAGTTTGATTATGTGAGGGAGGCCACAGTCAGGCCTGCTCTATTAATCTGTGAATAGACCTGATGATGCAGTAAGAAATACAGTATGGAAGAGTACACCTGAATCCCCTTAGCTGATAGTAGGTGGGATCCAGTGGTACATCCTCCACCCTGACCCACCATTGTATAAAAGGCAACAAATTCAAGTGATCTGGCAGATACCTCACTCTGCACCAGCTTCAGAGATCACTAAACTTTGGATATGCAGACTCCAAGAGAAAAAAAAGGAGAAATCAAGTACTTAAATTCTTGAAATACACTTAAATTTTCCTTTGTCATTGTCCGTTTGCTGGTAAAAGAGTAAATCAAACTGAAATTGACATAAGCCAAGTCCTATGTTTGTTTTCACCATTTCTCAAACATGAAACCACTGATCTGGTTTGACCCTGCTCCTCTGAAAGAGTCAACAATATTGGTAAGTAGACAGCAGGAAGTACCAAAATAAGGACTTGGATATCCCACCACCATGAGGATCAGGGTTACCTGATATGGGAATCTGAGGGAAATCTTCAGGAACACACAGATTATTAAATGATTGAGTTGTTAAGACAGAAGTTTTCCATCTTTGCTAAATCCCTCCTTTAAGTCACAACCCATCAGCCCACTGACAGTTACTAAGGTGTGGGGATCTTGAAGCAGATTCCAAAGAGTTTAAGTATGGAGCCCCCAAGTCTAAGCAAGAATGTTAGGAAGACTTGAGACCAGGGTCTGGTTGAACACCTGGCTGTGGACGTGATCTGGTCTTCCCTGTGGGATTCCTCAGCTGTGATGGGATTCATAGAACTTTCCAGGTACTTGGGAACTCAGAAGGCAAGGACTTCTGGTCATAAATATACTACTTTGTCCATTAGTTGGCTTCTCTCCTAGGAGATGTCTTGGTGGTAGTTCCCAGCATAGTGACCATCTTCCTCCCAAGTTCATCCTTGAACTACAGTTCCAAGTAATTTCTCACTCCAGTAGGATCTAATAGGTAAGGCCTCTGATATGGACCAGGTCTTGTGATTGCTTGTTATTAATCAACGTTACCTTGGAAGAATGGGGCTGGAGGAACAGGATGGTTTAGTAAACCCCATCTAGTCCTTTTGTCTTCTGTCACAGTTTCTGAGCCCTGTTTCAGGAGGAGGGTGCAGGAGCCAGAGTAAAGGAGGTAGAAGTAGGGAAGGAAGAGAGGAACAGGAGAAAAGAAAAGGAAGAAAAGTAATAAAACAGCTTAATCTCTGAGAAGGGTGGTGCTTGTTCTTTTTCTCTTCTTAAAGGTAAGCCCCATGTTTCTGGTTAGGCACTTTATTTTCCTATCGGCATTTTGTGAGGTGCCTGGTACCATAAACTTAGGGTGAGTTCCATTAGAAGCAGTGAAAGAGGTTGAGGGGTGAGCACAGAGACAGAGTCACAGAAATGACTGATATGTTTCAGGTCTTTTGTAATAACTCAGAGAACTTCTGCATTTACTGCTGTATTATGCTAAATCTGTGATCTGGATAACACATTCACACTGCATATCTCACAAAGTCCTGACTCTAGGCATGGCATCACTGTCACTACTACCCAGAACTGTTCAGCACTGATGTATCCTAACCAACGGACCCCACTTTCAAGCTACAGAAATCTTAGGAAGGAATATTAAGGAGAACAGTTATGTGGCAGTCTAGAGGATGTACCACACAAACCACCCAGATGAAAGGATGCCTGCAGAACTGCTCTAAAAGGCAATGGAGAACTTTGAGACCCAAGATACAAGATATTTCATTCTGACCAGGTTTGGCTGGGAACAATGTACCTCAGTATGCTGAACTGGTGATGAGAATATTAAAGAAAATGTTCCGCACTAACACAATAAAAAAATAAACCTCCACAATGAAAGTAAATTTTCTACAGATGTATATGGAAATACCTGGGAAAGATATAGTTTGCTAATGTCATTTGTATTATATGTCTCTTTTGTCTAAAGAATTAAAGATAAAACAATTTCACATACATTTTTAACCTATCAATAAATTCACAAGAACTCAAGAAGCTTAGTCTTTTTATATAAGCATGAATTATAACTGTACTTTATTCCAATAGGAGGACAATTCTTAATCAGAAAAAAGCATATTATATTATATTCAATTAATAATAAGACAAAATGAAATAGAAAATGGTTCTAATTTTATTTCATAAAATCCATACAAATGAATGCAAATCCTTTATGAAGAGACCAAGGAAGATCTCGTATTCCAATGTAAAAAGTCTTAAGGTTTTAAAACAAATGTTTTATTCTGTGAAACTCATTAAGTTTTCTCTTCCTAGTGAAGCAATTCTGATTTTTGTGCATTGTACTACTAATAGTGTGCATGGTGTTCTGAAATAAACTGACAATTCCTACAGAGAAACCTCTGTCAATCCACTAGTTGAGGAGCAGACTGTTACAAAGACTTTCCGTATCTAGTGTTTCCAAGGAAACCCTTTCTCATTATACAGTTGTTCAACATGCAAGCTTTGGAAGGGATTATATCATCTCTGTGTGCATGTGAGAGGAAAGTAAACTAGAGGTAAGCTAAAATCTCTAGAATGAAACATTAGTTATATGACAATGAAAGGTATTGAGAGCTTCAGCTTACTGCATTGAGTTGATTGAGCACAAACAAGTTGATTTTTGAGAAAAGAGGAAACTGGAAAAACAAACCTGCCCTAAGGAATTTGTTAGTAAAATATTTCGAAAAGGAAAGCCACTGTGAACAATATGAGAAAGTCAATATGAAGAGGGGTGAGAGAAGAAAGCAAAACAAAATAAGAGCAACAAGAACTGAATCTAAAAAACTACAGGCAATGCATTAAGAAAAGAAACAAATCTGCAGCTATGAGTGTATCGATATTTATTTATAGCAACACTATATGAAGGAAATTGGCCAATGTGGTCAATTTCAATGGCTTAAGCAGCTGTAAAATCTATAAATTAGTCAAAATAGTTGATTGCAATACCTTACAGTAAGAGAGTGCTTTATGTCTAACTCCTTCCATGCATTTAGTAAACATCCACTATTATCATTCTTTTACAGAAATTGTGAGGGTTTCTGAAATACTAAGATTTGCATTTTAATTAAGCAATATGGGAATACTTCTAAATATGATAATAATTTCATATAATGGTTTATTGTGGTTTCATTAATATTCATTGACAGTAATATTTTAATGCTTAATGAACTTTAATATTGTATGAATACATATATACATATACATGTTTATATAAACGTGTATGTGTGTATATAATATGCGTGTGCATATTTCAGTCAATATCTGGGAATACTAACACACACATATACACCACTTGAAAATGTCACTGCTCTCCTAATCCTCCTAACCCTCCAAGTAGAACCTTTAGGATGAAATAGTTAGCCTTCATATACCTCCTATGTCATTATGGCCTCATTCTAGCACCTAATATACTTCCTGTCATTATGTGTTTTCTGTCTTCTTTCACATGGTTCTGAATGACATTCCAATTTAAGCCTATAAATTATGGATATCGTGTTTCTCTTTGGTCATAGATACATCTTCATAATAAAGTAGTTTTATTAGTGAGGTCCATGCCAAGCCCTTAAAGAGAAATTTGTGCTGACTTTATTTTCAGAGAAAGCCAACCAGCTTGCTTTCTTACATATCTGTGATATCATTATACAAATGTTAATAATTTTTTCCTTAAACTGATAAAATGCACACTCATGGAACAATTGTTATAGTGTCAATGAGGCTTTAAGCCAATATACAATGCTTTCCACAGTTAAGGATCTGAAAATTTTATCTATGTATACTAAATCTATGATCTACAATAATATTTAAATTCAAAATAAGGCTGCCCTCTATAGAATAAATATACTGATTATGATACCATTATGACTTGGTTCATCTATGACATAACATCGTAACTATAATACAAAAACAGCTGTAAAATGAGAAGCTGGTATAATAGGGCTTGAAAATGACAAATTATCATCCCCTCAAATTAAAAAAAAAAAGATCATTCAACTATAAAATGATAGCACAGAGATTTAAACAAATGAAAGGAAACTGATATCAATGTTGTACTAATGTGATAAGAAGCACATATAATTTCAGCAAATCAGTTTCACATATCCTCTTTAAAAAGATTTAGGAAGTTCTCCATTTAATAATAATGGCAAGCTATGTTTACACTTAGCTTTATTTTTTTTTTAATTTTTTTTATTTTTTATTGACTTTGTAATAATATTACACTTTCATAGGTATTTAGCTCAGTGTTAGAAATGTGGCTGCTAATAAGTGACAGTTCTGAGATTCAAATTTAGATCTTTTGTCTTCTATCCAGTGCTCTGTTCACTGGCCTTGAAGTGATACCCAGAATCTAGACCCAAATCTATTGCTCATAAAATTGAATGGCATGGCATGTATGCTATTTGGGCTTCAATGTCTTTATATGTATAATGAAAGGATTGAATTAAAATGATCTCTAAAGGTCACCACTGTTTTTCAAAGCAAGACAATGTGTTTTGAAGACTATGATTAGTCAGAACAACAATAAAAGAAATTTTTCAAATATGAAATTATGTTTTTAATAAAGTCTAATGATTTGCAAACATGGCTTTGTGTATAGAACTAAGTAAATTTTGCAATAAGGAAAGTGGCCCATTTTGAGCATTTCTTTATTCATACTATACCCTAAACTCACAGGTCAACAAGGAGGAATGTAAATACATTTTGTAAATATTTACAAGGTATAGAAATATGTAATTTTAGGAAGTTTTTAAACTACTCTTTCAATCTCTGTATTTTTAGAGTTCTATGCAGATTTTCTATTTCTTCTTGGGTCAGTGCCAGTAGTTTATGACTTTCTATTAATTTGCCAATTTTGTCTGTTTTTCAGATCTAATTTGTTGCCATAGAGCTGTTCACAATATTCCTTTATAATCCTTTTTAATGCTGTAAGATCAGTATTGGTGATTTCTTTTTCATTCTCTTTCATTCCTGATTTTAGTAATTAGAGTCTTCTCTCTTTTTTTCTTTGAAAGTCTGGCTAAAGGTTTCTCATTTTTCTTGACCCTTTCTAAGAATTTTCTTTTGGTTTTGCTGAATTTCCGTGTGGTTTTCATTTACTTGTGCTTACATCTCAGGGAAAGATTCTATTGTCTGCTTTTTCCTACATATGGGCCATACTTTCCTACTTTTTATTTGACTCATATTTTCCCCTGAAAACTTAATATTTAGAAAAATATAATGTGTCAACTCTGGGTATGAAATTTTCCTACCACCACCAGGGTTTGTAGTTGCTATTGATTGTCGTTGTTGCCTTTGCTGTTGTTGAAACTAGAATAGTTCTACAAAGTCTATTTTTCTTGTTATATGTGGTCACTGATATCTCTGCCTTATTATCTTAGTTGTAAGCTAATGATTGGATAGGATAATGTAGGAGTTTGATATAGTTATGAATTCCAAAAGAAAATAGATATTGGATTATGTTTGCTAACTGGTCTGTTCCTGGGTGTGATTAAATTATGATTACAGCTTTGATTGGACCATATCAGTAGGGCATTAAGTACCCACTTACCAAGCAAGGAGCAAGGATTCACAGATGAAAGACATGGCAAAGGACAGAGTTGGATATTTGATGTTGGAGTTTTGATATTGGAGTTTTGGTGCTGGAGTCTTGAGCTGAAGCCCCAGGAAGTAAGCACACAGAGGAGCTTGTTTGTGAGGAAAGTGAAGCAAGCTCTGGGAAGAGAGGAATCTTGAGCCCAGAGAGGAGCAAGCCCTGGGAAGAGAGGACCTCTGAGCCTGGAAAAAAACAAGCTCCAGGAAGAGAGGAACCCAAGAAGCGTGAACTCTTGGCAGTTGTCAGCAGCCATCTTGCCCCAACATGACGCAATAGACTTTGGTGAGGGAAGTAACTCATGCTTTATAGCCTGTTAACTGTAAGCTTCTACCCCAAATAAATACCCTTTAATAGAGCCAACAGATATCTGGTATTTTGCATCAGCACCCCTTTGGCTGACTAATACAGATAGATTCCCTTGAAACAAAAAGTCTTAGTCCATTGATCTTTTCAACATATCAGGTTTCACCAGAACACCTCAACCATATTTGTTGAAATTGGATTATCTATCACTCTAATGTGAAATTCCCAAAACTCTAGATTTTACAAACCAGTAAAAATTAAGAAAAATGGAAATTAAAAAGTGGAGAGATTACCATAGGTTTTCTTAGATTTTATTCTTCTAACAAGCATCTCCTACCACCATAAAAAAAAATGAGACATTTTAATATGTAATAAGTATGAAAGGCTGCAGTTCAAAATAAAACCTTCAATATTAGTTCATCAATTGTAATAAATGTACCACACTAATGTAGAATGTTAATAATATGGGAAATTTTGTGTGTGTGGGGGGGGGGGGGTGGGGATGATATGGGAATTCCCTATACTTTCTGTGTATTTTTTATGCTAAACCTTATTATTTAAAAAAAAAAAGCTTTCCTTTAAATTAAATAAATTTAGCCTTATGGAAAAACTTACTATGTTATATTTAAGTTTTCATTTTGCATATACAGCTAAAAATTCTTTCATGGGGATCCCTTTTGAGATAGGGCATTTGTTGGCAGAGTTATAACCATGGTTACAAAGAGTTCATTCATTTTACTTAGGTACACCTATTGACTACCTATTATGCACAAGGTATTGATCCAGATCCCAAAGCAATACAAGGATCATTACAACCCAACCCCTGCCTTTGAAGAATTTATAATCTAAGAAAAAACACAGCAAAATACATGAAATTTTTGAGAGGATTAAGGGAAATATTGTAAGAGAACAATAAACAACACTATGAAGGTTAAGGAAAATAGTCCAATCAGGACAGGTTTCATGGAGAAATTGGAATTTGAAACAGGCAATGCAAAAGAGTGGTGCCACAGAAGACAGAAGAGAAGGAATGTGTGTGTGTGTGTATGTGTGATGGGAGAGGGTAAACAATGGAGAAAAAGCATTCCAGAGAATAACAGAAGCGAGGCATGAGGTACAAAGTTTACACAATATCTGGGCAGTAAGTAATGGGTAATTATTAAATTAATTTAAATTAGTTAATTAAAATGCATATTGAGAAGAAAATATTATAAGCCAAGAATTCTTTCAGAGGGACTAATTTTAAGTTTTTAGGAAAGTTATTGGGGTATATATTATTTCAAATGCAAGGTCCACTGATTTTGACATTCTAGCCACTGGATCTATAATCCACAAGGCTTAAATAAAAGTAAATTAATTACAAGACTATCTTTGGATTTTGATGATCTGAAAGACATGTACCTTACACGGGTTTCCAGGATGAAATAACAGCATATCACCATACAACACTAGCTATGAGACATGCCAGGGTAAAGTAATGATCTGGGAGAGAAAGCAGGCTTGTGGGGACAAGCTGTTGTAATGTTGACATGGGGCCAATATGGGGAGTCCATACAGGTTTTGAAAAGCCAATCCAATTACAAGAGGGCATCAACAAATGCAGTGAGTATGGTAGACTCATAGTTTTAAAAGTGAGAAACAGCAGCGATGCACCAAGTGAGGTGAAATCAAAGTAGGTAATCAAGAGTTTCAGTTCACTCTACAAGGGTGATCAGAAGCAGTGAAACCCTGGGCAAGGGTTTAACTATGAACTGAAGGTCAGGACAGGGAGATGCCCCAATCCTTATCCTGTTATTCCAAAGCAGGTGCTGCAGACAAGAGAAGGTAGTTTTGAAATCTTTTTTTTTTTTAAGATTTATTTATTTATTTATTTTTCTCCCTTCCCCCCCACCCCGGTTGTCTGTTCTCTGTGTCTATTTGCTGTGTCTTCTTTGTCCACTTCTGTTGTAGTCAGTGGCATGGGAATCTGTGTTTCTTTTTGTTGCGTCATCTTGTTGCGTCAGCTCTCTGTGTGTGTGGTACCATTCCTGGGCAGGCTGCACTTTCTTTCGTGCTGGGCGGCTCTCCTTACAGGGTGCACTCCTTGTGCGTGGGGCTCTCCTACATGGGGGACACCCCTGCGTGGCATGGCACTCCTTGCGCACATCACCACTGCTCATGGTCCAGCTCCACACGGGTCAAGGAGGCCCAGAGTTTGAACTGGGGACCTCCAATGTGGTAGATGGATGCCCTAACCACTGGGCCAAGACCGCCGCCCAGTTTTGAAGTCTTGGTTACTCCACAGACCCAGGCCTAAAAGAAAAACCAACCTCCTCAAGGTAGTTTTCAGAGAGCTACCATCCAATTGCTGGCATCAAAACAAACTCCAGAAGTTTTAACTCTTGGCTACAGAACTGCAAAAGCTTATTTCTAAAACTCAATTTCCAATGCACCAAGATCCACTGACCTCCAGCTAGTATTGATTAAACAGGTTCCTACAAAAGCAAGGCAGCCTTTAAAGAGGTAGTTTGAGTCCAAGCTTTGATGAGATACAATCAAGTTACTTTTAATGTCTTTTTGCTTATTATTCTGTAATCAGCTTTATATATTAATTGATCCATTTAGGGTATTTTTAATTTCTTTTTTAACCACTTAAGAAGATTTCTATTACCTTACAAACTGTTTTTCTTTCCAATTGGCACTATTGTTTTATACTACTGTCCTTAAATATTTTTCCTTTGACTTCATTTAGCTCTCACAAATCAGTTGCTTTGTCACAAAAATACTTGAACCTCCTTTTCTGTAAGTCAATAAATGGATATTTGTATGAAAACCTTTATTTCAATTTTTACATGATAGAAATATTACTTTCACTCAGGTTAGATGGAAAGCATAGTATTCTTTTAAGGTCTCATAATCTGTAGGTTCTAATTCTCCATTCATTCAGCTCTTGTTATCTAGATAACATATGCAGAGAGGTTTTAAGTTCTTTTCCTTTCAAGAGATTCTGTCTTGGATGTCTTTGAGATATAGAAACATAGACAAAATATAGATATAAATAAAGATGAATGTAGTAGATTTCTAAATCTCCACAATAAATTAACACAAACTTAGCAACTTAAAACAACACACATTTATCATCTCATAATTCCTGAGTCAGGGTATGGGCATAGCTTAACTGGATCCTCTGCTTGGGGTCTCATAAAGCTACAAATAAGGTGTTGGCAGGTGCTATGGTGTCATATAATGCTCAACTGGTGAAGGACCCACTTTTGACAAAATTCAGATCCTGGTAGTTGTAGGACTTCAGTTTTTGGCTAGCTGCGAGCTAGAGGCCACTTTTACTTTTGGAGGTTTACCTCCAATTCCTTCCTACAAGAGTCCACCAACATAGGCAGCCAGCCTGCAACATGGCAATTTCTTTCTTCACAACCAACAAAGGAATAAGAAACTCTAGTGAGAGAGGCACTACAATCTCATGTAATATAACACAAAAGCACAAATCTCCCATTACCTTTTCCATATCCTGTTTATTAGAGGCAAGTCACAGTTTCCACCCACACTCAGGGGAAGGGAATCATTTGAGGTCATAAATATCAGGAGGTAGGTATAATGGGAGCTACCCTAGGGTCTGTCTGATACAACATACTTTTTTCCCATAAGCCAAACAATTTTAAACAGGGCTGCCATATGTCTTTAAACTTTATAGCGTTTTTGTTTCTCTTCCTCTTAAGAATATAATGAAACTGAGAGTATGTTCACACGAAAAACCAAACATGATACTTCATTTTGGATGTCATATTACATGACTTTTGCTTTTATTAAAATGGCACCAAAATGACTGTGCTACCCTGAAGTACAGTCTTTCTAGGCTAGTGGCAGAGAAGACAAAGGTGGCCTCTTGGTAGTCATTTTTTTGTTGCTGTGCTGCAAAAAAATGACCCTTCTTTGCTAACTTGATTTTCTTTTTTCTTTTTTTAAAATTTTGACTGAAGAGACATATTGATATGTTACTGTGATAAACATATTTTTTCATTGAATTAACTCGTCATATTTTGTATACCTTATTTAACAAAAAGAAACAGGCATAAAATCAATATTCAGTATTTTAATTTATTTATTAAAAATATCAGTGACATGGAGACTAAATATATTCAAATACCAAATAATTTCTAATATATATAGTTTTACAGAGGATCATAACCCTCTTCCTTTTCAAATCCTTTGCATTAAAAATAATGGCAAGTTATCTTTTGGTTAGTTATTTGATTTTTCTTCCACAAAAATGGGTCTCAAAATTTAAGACATTTCATTGCCACTGTATATGCAATTTAATAGGCACACATACACATTTCACAAAATGGGAAGGACAGTAGTATAATAATAATTTGAATTCACTAAACTGAATCCCTGATTCACATTTTGTTTCATATCATTTCCAGTTTTGTCTCAATTTTCTATCTTTATTGTTTCTTATGCTTGTAGCAAAAGACTTTATAAGAGCTTTTACAATTGCAGTTCAATTTAGGAAGCTGTATTAATGCTAGCTTATTAATGTAGTCTCTTTTAAAGATAATCTATGCTAAAAAAGAATAAGTATCCATTAAAAGAAGATGTATTTATATTCCTTAAATACACTCTACATAGATTCAGTTTAAATGAATTTGATTTGACCTTAACTTTTATAATAATGTTATTAATGTTATATGTAATATGTTGATAACTAGGAAATACATCTTAGGCTCATATTGTAATTATAGCAATTAACTTCCTAAAAAAGATAGCAAGTCGGGTATGTAACCTGTTGTTTCCAATTCTGTACCAAAATGTTCATTCACCTAAAGTCACTGCTTCCCTTGCAGCTCTCTTAGGTGGTAACTGCCCAATTCCAGCCCTTAACGTACCACAGGTCCAGGAAAGAACATTCTCTCATCTCCATAGCATATCTGTTCCAAACCATTACACCTCCATTCTTTTTTTTTTTAAGATTTATTTATTTTATTTATTTCTCCCCCCTGCCCCCCCCCCACCCCCGCTTGTCTGTCCTCTGTGTCTATTTGCTGAGTGTTCTTCTTTGTCCACTTCTGTTGTTGTCAGCGGCACTGGAATCTGTGTTTCCTTTTGTTGCGTCATCTTGTTGTGTCAGCTCTCTGTGTGTGCAGTACCATTCTTGGGCAGGCTGCACTTTCTTTCGTGCTGGGCGGCTCTCCTTATGGGGCTCACTCCTTGCGCATGGGGCTCCCCTACGCAGGGGGCACCCCTGCATGGCACGGCACTCCTTGTGCGCATCAGTACTGCATGTGGACCAGCTCCACACTGGTCAAGGAGGCCCAGGGTTTGAACTGTGGACCTCCCATGTGGTAGACGGACGCCCTAACCACTGGGCCAAGTCCATTTCCCCTACGCCTCCATTTTTATACAAATTCTGCCTTTAAGGTTCACCTGAGGGGTATGGAGTGGAGTTTGAGGACCCTGTGAGGGATCCCTATCCTGAAACTCTATTCAGAGAGAACAATACTGGAATAAAAAACCAAAATACCATTTCAGTAACAGCCAAGCAAGCATCCAGTGTCCCCAATATTACATTAGAAAAAGAAGACTAACACAGAGATTTCTGATCAGTATCCTTGAATGTATGTTTTACCTACATAGTTCATAGAAAACAGAGAATGTAGTCAGTCAGAGGATCCCCCCATAGAAACTGCTAGTTCTTATCTATTTAATTCATAAAGACAAAGAACACAAGAAAACATCATGGATGTGTACTGACCATTAATGTAAAGTAACATAATCCTCTTCTGAACAAAAATTGCTCAATGTCCCAGAATCAGATCTAATCTGATGTAGAGGTGAAGATCGAGTAGAGGTAGATTTCTGGCCAGCGTGATAACAAAGACTATCCACAACAGCTTAATACCTTATACCAACTGAAACCAAAGACACCTTCCTCTTTACAAATACATGTTATCTATCAAGCTTACAGGTTTTCATTCCCATTCATGTTACCCTCTGCTTAAGGACACTCTAATTTTGCATACCCCCTATCACTAATGTGATAAAGAAAGAGCAAACTCCATAGCACAACATCATAGCATATTGACCCAGACCATCTGGGCCAGAATCACGGCTTATAGCATAGGTTCTGTATGAACTTGAGAAAGTTATATAATACTCTAAACCTCCTGGGTAAAATGGGGATTTTCTAATATGTACCTCACAGTGTTCTAATGAGAATTATTTTAATAAATATTTGCCAAGGCTTTATGCCCAGTGCATACCGTATGTGTCCTCTAAATGCAAGCCAATCTTTTAATGAATATATTATCGCCATCAATATCAGGATGGAATTACAAGGAAATCAGTAACTTGAGCTATCCCAGTCTCATTTCCTTCCATTTCTCCCTCATCCCAAGATTATAAAGGTATTATTCAGGAAAACACAATTACTTGTTTGGTAGACAGAATACTGGTCCCCAGAGATGCTTACCTCTAATCCCCAGAACCTGTAAATATTTCACCTTATCTGATAAAAGGACATTGCAAATGTGATTAAGTTAAGGACCTTGAGCTAGAGGATTATTCTTGCTCTTCCAGGTGGCCCTAGTGCGATCACAAAGATCTTTGTAAGAACTGTGGTCCATGGTTAGTCGTAATGCTTCAATATGCATTGTTCAATTGTAATAAAAGTACCACACAAATGAAAGATGTTGTTAATGTGGGAAAGTGGGGAGAGGGAGCACGGGAGGAGGTGAGGAATATGGGAATCTCCTATATTTTTATGTAACATTTATCTAATTTAAAATTTCTTTAAAAATAA
Organism: Dasypus novemcinctus; assembly: GCF_030445035.2. Classification (NCBI taxonomy): domain Eukaryota; kingdom Metazoa; phylum Chordata; class Mammalia; order Cingulata; family Dasypodidae; genus Dasypus; species Dasypus novemcinctus. The sequence continues at coordinate 74,482,896 of NC_080675.1, forward strand.
AAATTTAGAAATTTAAAAAGAAGTAGGCAGAAGGAACTGAGTCAGAGAGAGAAGATGTAAGATCAGAAGAAAAGTCAGAGAGAGAGAAGAGAAGATGCTATGCTGCTGACTTTAGATACAGGATGGGGCCACAAGCCAAGGAGTGCAGGCAGTCTCCAGAAACTGGGAAAGCAAGAATACAAACAGTTTCTTCTCTGAAACTTCCAGAAGGAACACAGGATTGCCAAAGCCTTAACTTTAGATTTATGATCTTTAGAACTATAAGAGAATAAATCTGTGCTATTTTAAAGCAATAAATTCCTGGTAACTTGTTACAATATCAAAAGGAAACCACTCTACTGCATTTTGAAGTATAACATGTCATGCCTTCATGTTTTGCTCACATCACTGCCTCAGTTCAGAATACTCATAGAAGCATTTGCCTAACTAACTCCTTATTTATCATTTAGGTCAGTTCAAGTATTATGGTCCCCAGGAAGTCTTCCCCAATATCCCCCCCCCCCAAAATTCTAAGCTCAATAAATTTCTCCTCATTTATACTTCCATATCACCCCATGATTATTTCTATCATAACACTTGGCACATGGGGTATAAAATTTTGATAATATGTTTGTCTCTTACCCATCCCAATGACATGTAGTCCACATCACAATACAGCACATGCACACATACACATCACAGGATCCCTTGAGTGTAGTAAACTTGTCTTAGTCATCTCTGAATCTGATCACTTTGTTCAAGTTTGACACATATTTGGTACTTAGCACATTTTTACTATACTAAAACGGGTTTTCTTATCCAATATATCTAGCATTCATTACCTCTAATCTATTAATAAAACATTCATTTATAATATAATGAGATTTATACATATTTTTAAAAGTCAGACAAGAATGCATGAATATTAATGCTTAGTATTCTCTAAAAGCAATATTAGGAAAATACGACAATTCCAAAGACAAACTTTTGAACAAAATTCATAGTTTAAGCAAGGTAAAGAAACTTAGTAACATTGTTTTAGGTTAAAACAAATCATATTTGCGGCGGCTTGCTCAGTCGGTAGAGGTGGGGTCTGGCTGCGGACGAGGGGTCGGTCCAGCTCAGGACGAGGGGTCGGTCCCGCTTGGGACGAGGGGGCTATTCAATCAGAAAATATATTAAGCAACAATAACAGAAATCATATTGTGTTGGGTACTTATGATATAATAAACACTTGGCAGACATGAACTCTTCCAATGAACCATCTATGGATCTTCAAATTGACAGGAGACTCCCACCTCAATATCAATAACTGTAGGTTGGTAGCAGGAATGCCAGGAGATGATGGCACTGAGGAAGAGCAGCAAGAGTTATTTAGAAGAATTGTATTGACACCAAAAGAGAGAAGTTTTTGTTTGAATTTTTTTAAAGTACTATGCTAGAAGCAGCAAGTAAAGTTGTTATACTTCTTAATGATGTTATACATTTTTAATGTGCATACAAGTATAACAAAATTCTCATGGAAAAAACAAATGTTATAATCATATTTAGAATATGCCAAATGATATAATTCCCACTGGAAAATGTTTTACAGTACAATGAATGATTTTATAGTCTTAACACGGTATTTCCTGTACTTCTCATCACTCATTAATACCTATTCTGTTCACGGTAATTCTTTCCAGCTTTATAATTCACTGGACTGTAAATATCACATTGGCATTTTAAAATTGGTGATGGCAGAATTATATTGTCAAATTTTCTACTGCTTTAATACTTAAGACTTCTGAATTTTGAAATAAATCTGAATATTTATGTCAACCACCACACCATGGAGCCTAGAGTGCCTACAACTGAAAGCAGGAGGATTGCATCCAGTATCCATGTGGAATCTAAGCCCCCTCTTGAAATAGATGTGCAATGGACACAACCAATCCAAGGTCCACAGAGAAAATGTGGCATTGGTGTGGGGAGGGTGGCCATGGTGGCTCCCACCCTGTAAGCCCCCGAAACAGCCGGTTGGGGGCGCCTCTATATTGCAGCCAATTTAAGAACACTGCAGATCCGCAGCCAGGCTTAGGGGCGGGGCTCTAGCCAGAAGCACTGTATCAGTGTCCGAAACCAAAAATCCCACACCTCGTGAATATTTTTGGTTGAATGAAATTATTTTCTTTTTTTATGCATTTTTTAAAAAATATTACATTCAAAAAATATGAAGCCCCATTCAACCCCATCGCCCCCACCCCCCACTCCCCCCACAGCAACAGTCTCTCCCATCATCATGACATATCCATTGCACCTGGTAAGCACATCTCTGGGCATCTCTCCACCTCATAGTTAATGGTCCACATCATAGCCCACACTCTCCCACGTTCCATCCAGCAGGCCCTGGGGGGATCTACAATGTCCCGTAACTGTCCATGAAGCACCACCCAGGACAACTCCAAGTCCCGAAAACGCCCCCAGGTCTCATCTCTTCCTCCCATTCCCCACACCCAGCAGCCACCACTCTAGGCTCCATGGTGTGATGGTTGACATTCTTCAACTCCATGTTAGCTGAGTGGGGTAAGTCCAATAAATCAGAGTATAGGAGTTGAAGTCTGTTGAGGTTCAGGGCGTGGCTATCATATTGTCAGTCCAGAGATTCAAATCCCCTAAATATATCTTAAACCCCAATACCAACTACAATTCCAGTAAAGTAGCATGAAAGTCTTGTGAAAAGAGATCCCATCTAAGTCCAGTTCCATCACGCAGAAACACCGGCTCCAAAGAAGGGCCAATTGACATGGCAGTGAACCCCATCTGCCATGACCATAGAACCCGTGGGTTCCTTCTGACAACCTCCAGACTCTTTTTTAGAGACTCATAGCCATGTAAACTCATTTCTCCTTTCCATTTCCCCCTTACATTAGGTCAAACAGCATTTTAAAGTCATGTTATTATATGTAGACAGGGATATTCTGCTGATCCACCTTGAACCTTTAATTCAAGGTCATTTTCTAGTTGCATCTTCAGCTGGTATTTGGTAGTGATCCCTCGGTGCCAGGGAGTCTCATCCCCGGGTGTCATGTCCCACGCTGTGGGGAAGGCATTGCATCTACATGCTGAGTTTGGCTTCGAGACTGGTCACATTTGAGTAACATGAAGGCTGTCAGGAGGAAACTCCCTGGCACAATGCTGCTCTAGGCCTTGTTCTTATTGCAGGCGTATAGGCTCACAAGCATACTCATTAGTATCAGGAGCCCACTGTTGGACCCTCATTCCTTCCTGGTTCTTACTGTTGTACCTGGGGGGACTGCCGCTGCTCCCCTGGGGACCACGACAGAGCCCCCCAGCCAGTAACCCAGTACCCCCCCAGCTGTTGTTTTTAATTGTTTCCACTATGAGTATATCCAAACATTACCATGCACCCTGGACATATGCCCTGTATAACTCCCTGTCAACCACATATAGCCTGTCAATAACATCCCATACCAGTATTCCTCTGCCGCCATTGTTGAACCACTCTGTGATCCAAAACGTCCTGTAAAGCGAAGCCCAATATAATGTCAGGTTCCCTTACTAGTAAAATGGAATATAGCGATGAGTTTAAAGGTTAGATCTAGAGTACGTATTGATTTGGAAAAATTCTACATCCTATCTTTTTCTTTTCTTTTTTCCTAATTATTGAGCTTCTCTTCACAAGAGTCTTAGATCACAGTATTCATATATACAATATACAGTACTCCCACACATCCACCATAAAACCTTTTCCCTTCCACAGCGATAATCTTTTAACTTATTCATATCATATTTATTGAAACTGATGTACAGACTCCGAAACAATAGCTTTCAAACAAGGTGACATCTGTGCTTACAATGTGGTCCATACTTTAGGATATACAGTTTTCTAAATTTTTTAGTTATCCTATGTTTTACATTATGATTTACATTATTAGTCTGTCATTCCCTATATGTTTTTTGTGTAATATTACATGTTTTATATTCATCCTCGTGTACTCTCACGAAACTCCTCTCTTGCCCCCACATTTACCTTGGTTCCATCCATTCAACATTCATTTTCCCCTCCCTTTGCGGCCCACAGCGACAGCCAATCTCCATTTCCCAAGGAGCCACATCCAGAGATACTTGCAACAGTGTTCAGGGCCTGACTTGCTCAACTGCCCTAATGCCCTGGAGACCCAAGAAGTGAGAGTTGGGGTGGACCCACATCCTGGGGAGGAATAATGAAATTATTTCAAAACCATGAAGTAGTTTATACCTTCTTATAGGAAAACATAGAAATGACCCTTCTGTCAAAAAATAATGAATTTGTTTTTAAAAATTCTATATACTCTATGTCTTCTATATTTTTAGCTAATATGATCAACTTGAACAATTGTACTGAATTATAATTTCTGTGGGGTTCTGCTTTAATTATAATTTTTCTGTCAAATTTAATTAATGATATCATTTCCCATTTTCATGAAAATATTGCTTGTGATAAAAAGTATCTTCAAAGCCAGTATTGAAAACTTTTATAACCATGTAATTATAAACATTCATAAAAGTTCTTTTTTTCACAAAAGAAACATCTAATTTAGTTCATATTTGACATTAATCTCCATTATAGAGACTTGGAACATTTCAAAATATGGTAAAATTGGCATTTTCTGTAACAAATTTAAATATATTTTTTACATTACTTTACAAATTCTTAGAGTCCAAACAGTTTTGATCACCAAGTTCAAATTCAGGAAAATGTCTAAAATATAAATGTACAAATGAGGCTGGTTTATAGGATTCAATAACATATTCCTGAACAAAACTTAAAACATTCATAAAAAATCATCCCTGAAGACATGGTTAATTTCACTTAAGTCAACAACAAAAAATACATAGGAAATCATTCCTAGGCATTTTCTAATTTGGTTAATATTATATGTTTCTTAATTTTATATAATTGTGTTTCTTTAAACATTTAAAAATTATAGTAGCTGCCAAGTTTTTTAAAGACTTTCTCTGTAAAAATGTATAAATGTAGACTTTGATGGTGTGAAGGGTATTATAATTCTGTTTATAAAGTTAAAATTAGAAAAAAATGCACTTTTCTTATTAATTTTTTAAATAGTTAACTTTTTTTCATCGTTATGAGCCAAAGAATATTTTATAATAGTTCCAACTTTCAGGAACCATTATTGTATTTGAGCTACTTTATTTTATAATTCAGAAATATCAGGCTTTGACTCCAGTGAGTTATTTTTATATGCCTTTTCAGCATAATAAACAGATCAAAAGAGCATGGTATGAAAAAAGAGAATAAATTCTATTAGAAATATTTTTGATTTAGTGTGAAGTTGCATTCATTACTTAGGTCAGAATAACCAAAGCTTGATCTTTTTTTGGTGTGTATTAACTATTTTTGAAACATCTGAGAACAGAAAGAATAAAACCCTATTTCTCAGGAGTAGTCAAATAATTACATGTTGAATTCATTAAATCCTTTATTTTTAAGGCAACAACAGCAATAAAATATTTACATTTGAACTTGTCAACCAACATAAACTTTTGAAATTTTGCTAAATGAACAAAATTGTGAACTAAAGGAAAAAAAATACTTTTACTCCATTTTTTTGTTTTGTTTTTGTTTTGTTTTACCAGAGTCATTATATGTGGATTATAAACCAATTTATTTTTCAAGCCACACATTATCAGCTTTTCCAGATCCTTGTAAATTTCTTCAGATATTCCTTTTCTAAAACTTCTTTTGTCTTCAGATATGATTTATAATGAATATTTTCTTTAAATTTTACTCAGGAATATGTTGAGTCCTATAATCATAACCATATATATACATTTGTAAATTTTTTTCATTTTTAGTATATAAAAAATTTTAAAGTGGTTGACTGATTTTAAAGAAATGTGGATATTACACTAGAGCAAATATGAGTTGCAAACTGGGATACTAACTTTCAAGTCAATTCAGTAAATGTATAAGACATTATGCTAGTCACAGAGGTGGGCATGCAAATGCTCCAGATGATAGCAACCTGGTACTGGTAACCTTTTGTAACCCACTCTCCCTGAGTATGGACTTGAACCTAGTAACATCCTTCTAATAAGTAGAATATGGCAAAACTGATGAGATGTCACTTCCAAGATTAGATTATAAAAGACTGTGACTTCTGTCTTGCTCACCCTCTTCCTCTCATGCTTGATTGTTTTGATTAAGCAGGCTGTCAGACTGTGAGATGCCCTGTGGAGAAATCCACGTGGCAAGGAACTGAGGAGAGCCTTTGGCCCTGAGGTCCTCAATCTAAAAATCCAGGAGGAACTGAATCCTGTAAACAACTGCTGAGTGAGCTCAGAAGCAGTGCCCCAGTTGAAACTTGAGGTGACTGCAGCCCCAGTTGACAGCTGAATTGCAGCCTGTGAGAGACCCTGAACTGGAGGATCCAGTTAAGTTGCACCTGGATTTCTGACCCAATGAAACTGTATGATAATTAACCTGCTAAATGTGGGTTGTTATTATATTAGCCTGCTAAATTATTATTTTAACCTGCTAAATATGGGGGTAGTTGGTTACAGAGCAATAGGTAACTAAAACACTCTCTCTTCCAAAAATGTATAATCTATTAAAAGAAATAAGTTAATTTTGATATAAGGTAAGACATAATGTGCCAAGAGGTTTTTTAATTTTTATTTTTTTTTAGCCATTATGGTGGCACTGAGGATGATGATATCTGACAGAGTATTTATTAGAAAAGAGATGGTAAAAAGAAGCAGGAAAATTGAAGGTGATTTTCCTAGAAGAAAGAATGCAGTTAGATGATAGCAGACTCTGAGTGTTGCACGAAGGAATCTTCTCTTAATTCTGTAAGAGGTAAGGAGCCATTATAGTTTTTGAGCATAGGAGTTATGGGATGATAGCTGCATTTTAGGGCAAGAGCTCTGGAGACATTATATGCAATGGATTACAGAGAAAAACAAGATAACTCTAGGTCTTTAAAAAGGCCATTGTAAAAGTCTAGATGTGAAAGGACAGGAGTCTGAGTCATGTAGAAATGGTAGGAACAGAAATGGGGCAAAGAGTATGAGATACTTGAGAACAAAATTGACAAAGGGCTATGTGGAAATTGAAATGGCAATCAAAGATGCCACTAAGCCTAAATTACTAGGAAAATTGGCAAATTTATGAAACAAGGAAGAGGGCACAAAGATGGAGGAGCAAGTTAAATGAACAAAACAAGCTCATTTGTACTGGACTATTTTTAGTAACAGCAGGATAATATGTGCAGTAGTAAACCAGCAGTTTCAAATACAATTATGATGCTTAGGGATAAAGTCAACACTGCAGGTAAAGATTTGGGAATAATTAATTTGTATGTTTTTTAAAGGCATAAAATAGAAATGAGATAGACTACTGAGTGCTTCAAAACCTCTTACTACTCTCCACTATCCACAGAATAAAATAAATATCATTAGCTACCTCGTTATCCAACTTCGGATGTTGCACATTCACTCTGTATTTCAAACACACAAAATGACTAACGGGTCTCCCACCCACCATGCCTGAGTCTTCCAGTTTCTACTCTTGACATGTCCTCTTGCCTACCACTCATCTAGTGTACATGGAACCTCAAAGGCCAACTCTTTTCTGTCCCCAGAATATATTGCCCTAATTACTATTAAGCCATTATGACATTATATTATTATGTTTTTTTTTCTGTCCCAAACTACTAACACTGAGTCAGAGATCCTGATATTAATTATTTTATACCTAATGTTACATTGAGTATATAGTGTAAGCTCAATCTTGAAAGTCAAAATAATTGCTAGGAAAAAGGAAGGAAAAGAGATAGAGAGATAAAAAAGAAAGTGGAAACTATCCACCTTTAAGAGGCAAGCCAAAAAAGAAAAAATGAAGGAGACAGAGTTATGGGAAAAGAAATAAAACAGTAACATGTACTTTTAAAGAAGTGATTGAATTGAGAATTCCCTCAGTTACTACCTTCTTATGTGTTAAACATTTCTACAGTTTAATTTTTCAAAATACAATAAGTTTCACTTTTTGTGATCTTTGGAAGATTTTTCTATAAATCAGAGCTTTATCAAATCTACTAGGAACAAACTCTATCTTTTAAAACACATTCTGCTCTATCTAACAGAGCTGCTGACTAAAATTAAACTCCATTTTTTTCCTTAATGGTTTCCATCTTAAAAAGCAAGGGAGTATGAGGTCACTATTATTTCATATAACTCTTGAGACTCCTCAATTTGCCTCACTTTATTCCTTAGTATCCACTAATGTAGATTCTCATGGTGACCCAAATAACTATCTCCAAATATTATCAATAATATGTCCTCTTCATCACACTGGGTCTTTCTAACTCCAGCCTTCCTTATATACAAGAGCTATCCCCAAGCACAGCTTCTCTCTTGCTCTTCAAATAGGACAGCTGAAATATTATCCCACATTTCACTGCCTTTACCACAATTACTTGCCACAGTAGGCAGTATATGAAATAGTGTTCTGTACACCTCAGCTGGCACATACCACATTTTTCTTGCCGGTAATTCGTTTGCTTGTTTTCTACATTCTATTTGTAAGGGTGAGTTATGGATTGAATTATGTTCCCCAAAGATTCATGTTCAAGTCCTGATCCCTGTCCTATGAATGTGACCTTATTTGGAAATAAGGTCTTTGGAAATATTTGTTAAAATAAGGGTAAATTGATTAGGGTAGACCTTAATCCAATACGATTGGTATTCTTAAAAGAAGGGTAGAATTGAACACAGACAGACCGGATGGAGGGGAGAATGCCATGTGATGACTGAAGCAGAGAATGTCATAGATTGCCAACAATCAGTCAGAAACCAGGAGAGAGGCAGGGAGCAAATTCTTCCTTATACACGTCAGAGGACTTGTGGCCTTAACAAAACCTTGCTTTCAGACCTCTAGTCTCCAGAATTGAAATACAGTAAATTTCTGTTGTCTTACACTAACACATTTTGTGGTATGGGTTATGGCAACCCTTTGGAAACTAAGACAGAAACATAATATCTTGGTTGTTACACTAAATTCTTTCCTTTTTTTTTAAGTACCAAAAAATGTTGTCAGGGCACCTTTAAAAAAAGTAGTTATTTGCCACAGTGGGATTTTGTTTTATACCTTTCTTGCAAAAATTGAATGCAACTTTTTCCCCTAATAAAGAACAATCTTCCTTCTTTTTTTGCATCCCCAAGACTACTTGTCCTAAGTGCTTGCCAAAAAAGATTGACAGTACAGGATTATTTTTATTATTTTATAGTATAGATTTGCCTTAAAAGCAGCTGAAGCATAATAAAATAAAAAATATTAATGTTATTATAAATAATATCTGTTGAGTATTTAGTAGACTCTAAGCACTGAAATAACTTGGGCCCAGAGAAGGTAAATAGCATATCCAAAGCTGTACCAATTAATAAGGGACAGAATCAGGACTCAAATCCAGGATCTCACTTCAAGGACCATGAGCTTTACTATTGCTCTATATCTTATAATATCTGCAGTCATATGGCACCTTACGACTTACAAAGAAACATTAATATGTTGTGATCCTCAAAACAATACCAATGGGATGTCAGCATACATTGGTAATTAATTTTTGATGAAGTCAAATTTGCTGATTTCAAATTCCACCAATTTTATGAACTTTCTCCATGAACCCCATGATTAAAGAGATTATCAGAAAACAAAACAAAATAGAATTAAAATATGATTCTTTATTAAAGTGTGCACAAAAATGAATGACCAATAAGAACTGTACTTTTGAGCTAGTAAACAATATATATTTTTAGAGGTATTGTTGTTAGGTGCTTTCAGAGCTGGTACAAAGTGCCCAAATGAAGTAATGAATTCTTCCTCCATAAAGAGAAGATATTTCCTCAGAATCAAGATCTCTATTTTTGCCCTAGCCAAGGGGTATGTCTTTCACAGAATCCTCCATTTCAACACCAATGGCTTACTAACAGGCCCACATGCTTTAGCTCTTGCCTTTCATTCCCTTCTAAATCCCATCTTCCTTTTGACGTCTGGCTTCTTGTTGGGGATTGAATTATATCCTGCCTTCCCCCCCCCAAAAGCATGCTCAGAACTCCCTTTGGGTGTCAACTAATTTGTAAATAGTACCTTTGAAGATGTTATTAGTTAAGTTGTACCCAAACTGAATGAGGGTGGGCCTTAATCCAATATGGCTGAAGTCCTTATAAGCAAAGGAAATTGGAAACAAGAGAGAAGCCACAAGGAGCAGCTAGAAGCTGGAAGTCAATGGAACCCCGAAGAGAAAGGAGAAGATGCAGCCATGTATATTGCCACGTGACAGAAAAGCCACAGAACCCAGGAGATTGCCAGTTAGAAGATATTAACCCTTTCTAGCCTCTGAAACTGTGAGCCAATAAATTCCGTTGCAAGCCAGCCCACTCTATGGTATCTGCTTTAGCAGCTAGGGAATTAAGAGTTTTAAGCCTTAGAGAGAAAACTAACCACCCTTATCTATTTCATATGTATAGAACAATTGGGGATACAAAGTTCTTGATGTTTATTCTTGAGGGGAATCACATTTTAGAGGGAAGAAAGAGCCCAAGAAGTACCAATGAACCACTCCTTGTGTTTCTGCACATAGTGGGTTTCAATGAAAGTTGGATGACGAAAACTAGGCCTTTTCCTAGGTCAACAGAATACCTTCTAGATCTTTTCTGGCATTTATTAATAAAATGACTTGGTGAAATTTTATTTTAAATAAAGGCAAGGAGTCAGATTCTGGATCACAGTTTTAATAATGAATTGAGAAAAAAATTTCAGGCTGCCAAAAATAACATAATGCACCAATCGCTTGGAGGAGAAATCAGCAGGAAGTGTGGCTGAGATCTCTGGTTTAAATTAAGATTTTTCCAGTGGACTGCAGGATGGTCTGAATCCTGGGTTACAGCTGTAAGGCTTTCTTGTTGGTGTCTGAACAAGCAATGATAGATCTGGAGACCCCTGAGGCTGCCACAGGTCCTATTTGAGGCATACTCTCCTCTTCAACCACATGAGGAGGAACAAGAATTCACCAAGGGCGTTGTGCTGCAGTCATCACTATAAATATGTAGATGCCTCTGCTGAGGGTTTTATTGGCTTCTTTGCAAAGCTGCCTGTAGTTACCAGACTGCTGAGCCATATCCACTCATTTCACAGTGAAATAGATGTCTGTAAGGGCATTGGCTTTAGGAATCAATGGGCTTCTGCCTTTTCTGCAGTTCTTTAGTTTCTTCCACTCCTCAAGGGACACACAGACCCTTTCAGAATGAAAGAACTTGCCTCAGCCCAGTAGGAAGAAATAGGAATGGAAATTGAATTTTAATAATTGTTTTCTTCCTTTTATTTTATCAAAGACATATACCTACTAATCAGAACTTTTGATCAGCATGAGATAAACATTACAGAATTACCAACTGAGTGGATATAATTCTACAACAGAAGAAATATTTGACATATTAGAGAGCTCATGTCACCTTATCATGAAAAGCTATTCAATTTTGTTACATTTATAAAATGTTTGAAATGT